>NC_051065.1:88726565-88836565 GCF_004664715.2 Peromyscus leucopus | reverse complement strand
TGGCGGTATAAGAAAGCAGGCTGAGGAGTCCATGAGGAGCAAGTCAACAGCAACTTTCTTCCATGGTCCCTTCTTCAGTTCTGCCCTCCAGACTCCTGCCCTGACATCCCTTTATGATGAACTACACCTGTGGGCTGAAATAAACCCTTTCTTTTCCATGTTGCTTTTTGTCATGGTGTTTTATCACAATAATAAAAAGCAAATTAACACACACAAAATAATAACAAATCTTAAAAAGAAATAGGATGCCATTTTCCCAACCACAACCATAATATAACCCCATCTAGAAAATGAACTTACCAAAGAGAAAACGAAAGACAGCCAGGTTTGCGGGGTCCGTTGGTCGGTTAAGCAGGGCCACGACACTCTGCCAGCTAGATAAATCTGTCCATTCAAACCCCAAAAGTTTCTCCATGCGGCTGCCCTGGCTGAGCCCTGATGTCCGCGCGGACTTGTTTTTCTGCACTTTATCTACAACCAAGAAGTGGGGGAAATGTGTGCACAGGAAAACCGAAGTCCCCAAAGCCTAGGGTCTCTGCCCACTGGATTCTCCCATTGATCGGACTTCTGGGTTGCAGGCCCTCCTCCAGGATCCTCCCACGGTCTCACAACCCAAGACTGCCATCTCTCTCAATGTGCCCCTTTCTAAGACACCGTCCCTCTCGCCAACCCTTAGCCTACCTGAGGCGGTAGCGGCCCGTGCAGAGCCACGGTGCAAAGCCATGACTGCAGGGACAGATGAAGCTGTGCAGCTGGGTCCGAGCGTGCGGAATCCCAGGACTTCGCTGTCTTAGGCTCCGCCTCCTCGACACGTCAACACACGCGCGGCAGGCCGGAAAGCGCCCGCACCGTCGTAAAGTCCGGAGCACAAGGGACGTGGGGCGGGGCTAGGTGTGTGGGCGGGGCGAGGGGCGGGGCGAAAAGGTCCTGAGCAAGGGGCTGAGCCCAGAGAGCTTGCAGAGCCGGGGGATGGGGACAGGGCAAGGGGTTTGCGGGGGATGGGCCGCGCAGGGGCAAAGGAGCATGCGTAAATCTAACCTTGGCATTGTGAGGGCTAGCTACCCATCACACACCTCAGCTTCAACCCCTGACGCCTCTGTTTTGTTGTTTCGAGGCAGCGTCTCTCTTTGTAGCTCTAGTCTTCCTGGAGCTCGCTTGTGTAGACCAGATTGGCCTAAAACTTACCGAGATCCATCTGTCCCTGCCTCTGGAGTGCTAGAACTAAAGGCATTCACCCCCATACCCATTTACCTCCTTTTGAGACAGAACTAGGCTGGAACTCGCGGTGATCCTCCTGCCTCTGTTTCCCAAATGTTTGGATTGCAAGACTGAGACATACTTTACTAACCTCCTTATGTCCTTCCCGAGTCCATCAGGTGTCTCTGGGTTTGAATGTACCTAATGTACTTCTTGGCATTAAAAAATAAAATAAATCGAGTGGGCTAAAGGGCAGACTTTCCCACAGACTGGAGAGTTAAGGATGCACTTGGAAGAACTGCCCCTATTTAAGGCTAGTGTGCCAACCTTTCTGTACCTAAAAGAACCCCTAGATTTGAAAGCAGCAGGAAGGTAAAACAAAGGAGAGATGCGGAGCAAGCACTATGCGTCCAGCCATCAGTCAGAGGGTCTTGAATACAGTTATAACATTCAATTCCCTGCTGGAGGTGGCCCACAGAATAAGGAAAAGCACCCAGACCAGGACGCTTCACCAACATTTTGGTCTCAGGACACTTTTACACCTTTGGAAACAGAGGAAACTAGTTTTCTGTATTTATTTTTGTTTTGTTTTAAGATAGGGTCTCATGTAGCCCAGGCTGGCTCAGACACTGCAGGGGAGGGTTACCATGAACTATCGATCCTATTGCTTCTACCTCCTGAGTCCTGGTATTACAGACATGTGCTATGAGTTCTGGCTTTTTTTTTAAGTGTGTGTATGTGTGTGTAATGCTGGGACTCAAACCCAAATCCTAGAGTACACTAGGCAAGCACTGTACGTCTGAGCTACAACCCCAGCTTTGAAGATGTTTTTAAAGATCTCTTTTTATTAATGTGTGTATTTGTGTATCTATATGCCTGTGTGTGTGCAGGTGCCCACAAAGGCCAGAAGAGAGTGTCAGATAACCCATAGCTGGAGTTACAATGGGTTATGAACCCCAGAATGTGGTGCTGGGAATAGACCTGTGTCCTCTGCAGAGTAGCAACTGATTGCCTTTCCAGCTCCTATTTTGAAGAGCTTTACATTGAGAAGATTTTTAAATGAGTATCTAGGTGGTGTGGAGAGAGAGCAGCAGTTCAGAGCATGTTTGGTCTTGCTCTTGTAGAGAGGACTGTCTTTAACTCCAGTTCCTAGGGGATCCCAGGCCTCTGGCCTCTGAGGGCACCTGCTATCATGTGCACATTCCCTCACACAGACCAATACACATAACTAAAAATAATAAAAATAAATTTCAAAAAATATACATCAATGCTAAATGTGGTGGTGCAAGCCAACACTCAGAAGGTGAAGCCAAGAGTATCGGGAGTTCAAGGTTGTCCTCAGGTATATAGTAAGTTCCAGACCAACCTATGTAAAAAGAGAAAACAAAACAAGCAAACAAACCCCAAAATTATATAACGTACACATATATATATATATATATATATATACACATGAATGTTGACTTATTCAAATACAATTGAAGAATTATTACATGTTTAGGTAAATTACATCTGTAATGCAATAGGTCACTGGTCTAGCATGTGTGAGGGCTTGTGTTTGATCCAGCAAGTACTACAATCTTTTGTGGAAAATAAGTATATTTCAGACCCAACCATAAGGCCCTTGTAGTGGTTTAAAAGAAGATGGCCCCCAAAGAGAGTGGCACTAATGGGAGATGTGTCCTTGTTGGAGGAAGTGTGTCACTGTGGGCATGGGCTTTGGGGTCTCCTATGCTCAAGCTACACCCAGTGAGACAGGCCACTTCCTGTTGCCTGCAGGCCAAGGTGTAGGACACTTAGCTACCCCTTCAGCACCATGTCTGCCTGCACACCACCGTGTCCCGCCATGATGATAATGGACTGAACCTCTGACCTGTAATTGAGCCACCTCAGTTAAATGTTCTCCTTTATAAGAGTTGCTGTGGTCATGGTGTCTCTTCACAGCAATAGAAACCCTGACTAAGACAGAAGTCGGTACCAGGGACTAGGATACTGCTATGAAAGGCCTGACCATGCTTTTGTTTGGAGGAATTTAGACTTTGGTACTTTGGGTTAGGAAAGCAGTGGAATGCTTTAAGTACTGCTTAATGAGCCATACTACTAGGAGCATGGAAAACAGTGGTGATAAGAGTGATTTGAGCTGGTCAATGGTGGCACACATTAAAGAATTCCAGCCCTTGGGAGACAGAGACAGGTGAATCTCTGTGAGTTCAAGGCCAGCCTGGTCTACAAAGGGAGTTCTAGGACAGGCTCCAAAGCTACACAGAACCCTGTCTCGAAAAAACAAAACAAAATAAAAGTGATAAAAGTGATTTGAACTCTGGTGGGGGGTGGATGGGGCTGGCTCAAAAGGATTCAAAGGAGAAGAATTTTAGTATGTTGCCTAGATATTGTTCTTGTGATATTTTGGATATATGTGGCTGCTTTGCTCTTGTCCAAAAGGTTTGTCCGAGGTGTTGCCTCTGAGTCAAGATATAAGGACTCTCAGCTCCTGCTCTAGTATCATGTCTGCCTGAATGCTGCCTTGCTTCCCACCATGACAATAATGGACTAAACCTCTAAAAATATAAGCCACCCCAATTAAATGTTTTCCTTTATAAGAGTTGCTGTGGTCATGGTGTCTCTTCACAACAATAGAAACCCTAACTAAGACAGTCCTCAAGAGATAGGCCTTCTCAGAACCAAACACTTGGTGGCAGACCTGGTGTGAAAATGAAGAGAGTCCTTCCTCAGTGCCCAGATAAGGGATTGGAGAGATGGCTCAGTGATTAAAAGCACTAGCTTCTCTTCCAGAGGACCTGGGTTTGATTCCCAGCACCCATATGGATGCTCACAACCATCTGTAACTACAGTTCAAAGGGATCCAATGTCCTGGCCAGTTCAAACATCAGGCACACACATGATACACACACACACGTAAAACATACACAGAAAAAAAAAATAAACCTTATATTTAAAAAGATTTTGGCTTGACTTTTGAGCACATATTGAGCTATGGAGAGGCCAGGTGACAAGCATAGAGTATGCCTCTAGAACAGATCAATAAGAAACTGGCCTTTGATCTGCTCTGTGGGATCTGGCCAGTGACCCTCTGGCAGTGTCCGTCAGGCCCTGTTTATCTGTTTCCTTAACAAGCTACAATTATGGGACCTCATAATATCCCATATCAAAGTGGTATATTCTTTTTGACGATTCATTTCCCTACAGGCTACCCCTTCAAATCACACAAAGTTGCATTTACAACAAGAATTTATCAGGCTAGGTAGTGGTGGCACACACCTTTAATCCCAGCACTCAGGAAGCAGAGGCAGGAGGATCTCTGAGTTCCAGGCCAGTCTGGTTTACAGAGAGAGTTCCAGTACAGCCAGGGCTACACAGAGAAACCCCGTCTCAAAAACAAAAAAATAAAAGTATCATTCAGATATTCAGAGCCCTGGCAGCATTTGTCTTGACACTGTGAAGTCACAGTGTTTTTCTGTTTTAACTGTTTTTTTTTTTTTAATTTAGGTATACATGTATGCGCGTGTCATGTGTATGCCATGTATGTGCCCACAGAAGCCAGAAGAGGGGATCAGATCTACAGGGAGTTATCGATGCCCAGTGTGGGTGCAGGAACCTGAACTTGAGTTCTGGAAGAGCAGCCACTGCTCTTAACTGCTGAGCCATCTCTACACCCTCACTTTAGATATTCCTAAAGTCCCTTAATCTATTAATCTATTGGTTCACTGCTTTGTGATCCAAACCCAGATGACCACCTAGTGGTAGGCTGCAGGGGTCTAATAAAGCAGACAGATAAGTACAGAATATTCAAGAACAGACTCAGAAACATGCCTTAAAGTCGGAATCACCTGAATCATACATAGGTGGAATGAACTTTAAATCACCATTCCTGTTTTAATTTTCTTACCTGGGTGTTCTCCTGTGAGACCTCATCCTTTTGCTTTTGTTAATCCCTGCCCATTCATTCCATGCTCAGATGAGAAGACTTAGTTCTTCCAGCTTTGAACAAAAACAGCTTTGAGGAACTGCAAAACAGTTACAAGAGAACAATTACCCAAGATTCGGGGAGGGGGGGAGTTGTTTTTTTTTTTTTTTTTTTTTTTTTTTAAGATTTATTTATTATGTATACAGTGTTCTGTCTGCACATATCCCTGCAGGCCAGAAGAGGGCACCAGATCTCATTACAGATGGTTGTGAGCCACCATGTGGTTGCTGGGAATTGAACTCAGGACCTTTGGAAGAACAAGCAGTGCTCTTAACCTCTGAGCCATCTCTCCAGCCCAGTTTTGTTTTTTTTTTTAATGGAACAGGGGGTGACTGGAGAGATAGTTCAGGGACTAAGAACACGTGCTGCTCTTAGAAAAGACCCCATTTTGGATCCCAGCATCCATGTCAGGTGGCTCCTGTAACTCCGGCTCTAGGGGATTTAATGCCTTCTTCTGGCCCCCATAGGTACCTGAACTCATATTTACATACCCCCACACATAATTTAAAAAATAAACTAAATCTTTAAAAAATGGAACATGTGAAGCAGGGTAAGAGGTCTGCAGAGCAAACAGTATCTGAGTTTCGATACCTCACACTCATAAAAACCAGGCCTGATTCTGAAGTTCTGCGCTCCTGGTCCTGAGGGATGGAGACAAAAAGATGATCGCCAGGGCTCGCTGAAGCAATCACTAAGCAGTCAGTGAGCCCTGGGTTCATCAAAAGACCCTCTCTCAGAAAGATCAGGTGGAGGCTGGAGAGATGGCGTTCAATGGTTAAGGGCACTTATTACTGTTGCAGAAACCAAGATTTGGTTCCCAGCAACCACATGATGCCTCACATCATCTCTAACTTCAGTTCGAGAGGATCCCAACTCCCTCTTGTGTCCTCCTGAGGCACTACATGCACATGGTGTATAGACATACATGCAGGTAAAACAAACACATAAAATAAAAATAATAAATAAATGGCATACACCTTTAATCCCAGCCCTCGGGAGGCAGAGGCAGGCGGATCTATGTGAGTTCCAGTACAGCCAGGTCTGTTACACAGAGAAACCCTGCCTCAGAAAACCATTTTTTTTTTTAAGCTTAGAAGATACCAACCTGCTGGGCAGTGGTGGCTCATGCCTTTAATCCCAGCACTTGGGAGGCAGAGGCAGGCAGATCTCTGTGAGTTCGAGGCCAGCCTGGGCTACAGAGTGAGTTCCAGGACAGGCTCCAAAGCTGCACAAAGAAACTCTGTCTCGGAAAAGAAGAAGAAGAAGAAGAGGAAGAAGAAGAAGAAGAAGAAGAAGAAGAAGAAGAAGAAGAAGAAGAAGAAGAAGAAGAAACCAGTCATTAACATCTGGGCTACACCTGCATGTACACATGTGCACACGCATACACACACACTGGAACATATGCATTAGAGTCAATGTCATCACTCTAACTTGGTTATGAGACAACCATTCCTCACTGCTCTGAAAGCTGAAGAAATAACCTGAGGTAGACAGAAATAGTTGCTCAGCATCCATCAAAGGAAGTGACGTTACTCTGGCAGCATCCATTCTTGTCTAAGTCTTCCAACGTTAGAGATATGTGGTTATATGATGCACTTTATGCTCATAGCTGATGTATCTGAAGTTGGTGTTGAGTTTATATCAGCAGAACAGAAAATGCATTCTTTTTACATTACATTGTGTAGTTAGATTTCTATTGCTGTGATGAAACACCATGACCAAAAGCAACTCAGGGAGGAAAGGGTGGGTTTCAGCTTCCAGCTCCGCATCCCAGTCCATCGCTGAGTGACGTCAGGGTGGGAACACAAGGCAGGAACCTGGAGGCAGAAGCTGAAGCAGAGGTCCTGAAGGAGTGCTGCTTACTGACTTGCTAGTTCCTGGCTTGCTCAGCCTGCTTCCTCATAGAACGCTGGATCACCAGTGAACTGGACCTTCCCACATCAGCCATCCATCAAGAAAAATGCCCCCACAGGCTTGGGCAAATGACTCTAGATGGCATCGAGTTGACAGAAGAAGGAGCCAGCCCCCAATTCTTCTTCTAGCACCTACGTGAATGGAGTAAACTGTCACTGGGCAGCTGATCAGCTAATAGCTCTGCTAGTATCTGGGTTATTTTTCTTCCATCAACCCCCAAAGAATATTTCCCACAAAACTCAGTGTTGTTTTATATACAATTCTCTTACATTTTTGTTCAGTTAAACATAGCTACAATCTTATATTAGCTTCTCTATTCAATCTGTTCTGAAATGTTAGTTAAAAGATATGAAGGAAATAGGGCCATACACATATTTAACTGGATAAGAGGAAAAATCAATTTAATAGCCTTTTTTAATCACTGTAGAATTCTCTAGTACCACACCTATCCATACTGTACAAATGATTTTATTTATTATTGTATGTGTATGGGGGGGGGCGGTGCTTGTCTGTATGTGTGAGTGTAAGAGCACTTGTTGAGGCCAGAGGACCACCTTAAGATGCTGGTCTCCACCTTCCACCCTTACACAGGTCTCTTTGCTGCAGTGAAAGCCAGGCTGTCTGGTTCGCAAGCATCCTGAGATTCTCCTGCCTCTGTTTCCAGTCTCCTCCTGAGAGTGTGCTGGGATTACAGCTGCTTTTTCCTTTTCATTCAGCTTTCATGTTGATTCTGTGGAGCCCAGCTGGGTCATCAGGCTTGCACAGCAAGTGATTTTACTCACCAAGCCGTCCCCCAGCCCTCTTTATTAGTTTTGAACAGCACTGGAGGTTAGGAACCACAACTTTCTGCGTGCTCAGCAAGCACTCTACCACTGAGCTATAGCCTCAGCCCTTTTTTAATTTATTATTTTAAGTCAGGGTTTCCATAAATTTCCTAGGCTGGCCTTGAATTCATTCTGTATTCCAGGCAGACAGTGAACTTGTGATCCTCCTGCCTTAGTCTTTCAAGTGCTTTGAGGCATATACCACTATACTCAGCAAAGTAAATTGTCTTTGGTACTGAGGGATTCAACCTAGGACATTGCACATAATAGACAAATGCTTCACTAGTGAGTCAAATCCCAGCTCATCAAGGGCATTCATAATTGAAAATGGTATTATTATTTTTTTAAACAGGATCTCTCTATGTAGCCCTGGCTGTCCTGAAACTTGCTATGTAGACTAGGCTAGTCTCAAATTCACAGAGATCTACCTGCCTCTGTCTGCTGAGTGCTGGAATTAAAAGCATGAGCCACCATGTTCTGCCAAAAACGGTATTATTAAAAAGTTGGAGCCGGGCCGGGCGGTGGTGGCGCACGCCTTTAATCCCAGCACTCGGGAGGCAGAGGCAGGCGGATCTCTGTGAGTTCGAGGCCAGCCTGGACTACCAAGTGAGCTCCAGGAAAGGCGCAAAACTACACAGAGAAACCCTGTCTCGAAAAAAAACAAAAAAAAACAAAACAAAAAAAAAAAAGTTGGGCATGGTTGCATATGGTAATAATCCTTGCATGTGTGAGACGAAAGCAGAGGGTTGTTACAAGTTCCACAAAAGCCAAGTCTACATGGAGTTTCAGGATAGCCAGGGATGCATCATGAAACTCTATCTCAAGAGTCCAAAACCAAGGAAATTAAAATGGTACTTTTTAACAATTCTGAGCTGAGGGCTGGGCATGATGCGACCTGCAGCATTTAGGAAGCAGAGGCAGGCAGATCTCTAGGAGTTTGAGGATGATATGGTCTATGTAGCATGTTGCAGGCAACCAAGGCCACTTAGTGAGGCTCAAACAGACAAAAAAGTTGCAAGCTGAGGCTGGGGAGATGACTCAATGGGAAGCATGAAGACCTGAGTTTAGCGTCCCTAAACCTGTGTAAAACCCAGAAGTATGCATGTGTAATCCCAGGGATTTTAAGGGGAGATGGGAAACACAAACCAGAGAACTCCTGGAAGCTTGCAGGGCCAGCTAATTCATCTGCCTAAGCAACAGTGAACAGCAAGAGACCTGTCAAATAAGATGGATATTAAGGACAACATCTGAGATTGTCCTTTGACCTCCACATGCACACCATGGCATGTGCACACCCTCACACACACAAACAGACACAACTACACACCCACATTGCAATCTGGGGAGCTAGGGATGTAGCTCAGTTAGTAGAATGCTTGCTTAACATTCATGAAACCTTGGGTTTCATGGGAGGTGGAGGCAAGAGAATTAAAAGTTCACAATCATCCTGGGTTACTTAATGAAACAGCCTGGGATATATAGCACCATTTTGAAAATTAATGAGGACATACAAATATGGCTCAGTAGTTAAAGAGCACATATTGCTCTCTCAGAGACCCAAAGTTCAATTCCCTGCACCCAAATTTGGCAATTCACAACCACCTATAACTCCAACTCTGATGCTTCTGGTCTCCATGGACACGTGCACTCATGTGCACATATCCACACGCAGACACACACAAACACAGACACACAGAGATGTACACACGTACTAATTAAAAGTAGAATAAAGAGGACTAGGGAGATAGTTCAGCAGTTAAGAGCACTGAATACTCTTCCAGATGGTCAGGGTTCAATTCCCAGCACCCACTAAGAAGCTCACAACCATCTGTAACTCCAGTTCTAGGGGATCCAAGACCCACTTCTGGCCTCTGTAGGCACCAGGCTCACATGTGTTGCACAGATATACATTCAGGCAAAACACTCACACACATTTAAAATTTTAAAATAAATAAAAATAAAATAAAATATTTTTTAAAAAAATCAATATGGTGGCTGGAGATATATCTCATCGGTTAAGAGTGCTTGCTTCAGCCAGGTGGCAGTGGTGCACACCTTTAATCCCAGCACTCGGGAGGCAGAGCCAGGAGGATCTCTGTGAGTTTGAGGCCAGCCTGGTCTACAGAGTGAGATCCAGGACAGGCACCAAAACAACACAGAGAAACCCTGTCTCGGAAAACAAATAAACAAACAAAAAAGAGTGCTTGCTTCTCTTTTAAAGGTCTCAAGTTTGATTCCCAGCACCCACACTGAGTGGTTTACAGCCACTGTTACTCTGGTTCCAGGGTGATTCAATGTGTCTGGCCTCTGAGGGTATCAGGGACACACACACACATACACATAATCTAAAAGAAAAGGAAGGAAGGAAGGGAGAGAGGGAGGGAGGGAGGGAGGGAGGGAGGAAAAAAGAAAGAAGGAAGGAAGGCTGGAAATATGACTTAGTAGTTAGCATTTACTGCTCTACCAGAAGATCATAGTTTGGACCCAACACCTGTGTTGGAAGCTCACAAACACCTGCATCTCCAGCCCAGGCTACTACACCGAGCAAAACTTTCAGTCACCATAGATAGAGTGCACAAGATATTCCAAGACAAAACCAGATTTAAACTATAGCTAGCCACAAATCCAGCCCTATAGAAAGCACTAGAAGGAAAAGTCCAACCTAAGAAAGTCAAACGCACCCACGAAAACACAGGCAATAGACAACCCCACAACAGCAAATCCCAAAGAAGGAAATACACACACACTACCACCAAAAGATAACAGGAATTAACAATCACTGGTCAATAACATTCTTTAATATCAATGGACTTAATTCACCTATAAAAAGACACAGGCTAACAGAATGGATACGAAAACAGTATCTATCCTTCTGCTGCATACAAGAAACATACCTCAACTTCAAAGACAGACATTACCTCAGAGTAAAAGGCTGGGGAATGTGGTGATATTGTGTTCCCCCAAATACTGTGTACCTTAATAAACTTATCTGGGGTCAGAGAACAGAAAAGCCACTAGTTAGGCAGTGATAGCACACACCTTTAATCCTAGCATTCCAGAGATAGAAATCCCTCTGGATCTCTGTGAGTTCAAGGCCACATTGGAAAAAGCCAAGCATGGTGACACACGCCTTTAATCCCAGAAAACCAGCCTTTAATCCCAGAGAGTGGTGGTAGAAAGCAGAAAGGTATATAAGGCATGAGGACCAGAAACTAGAAGCATTTGGCTGGTTAAGCTTTCAGGCTTTGAAGCAGCACAGTTCAGCTGGGATTCATTCTGGATGAGGACTCAGAGGCTTCCAATCTGAGGAAACAAGACCAGCGGAGAAGTTGGCCAGGTGAGGTTAGCTGCGGCTTGTTCTCTCTCTCTCTCTCTCTCTCTCTCTCTCTCTCTCTCTCTCTCTCTCTCTCTCTCTCTCTCTCTCTCTCTGATCTACCAGCATTGATCCCAATACCTGGCCTCAGGTTTGATTTTATTAATAAGAACCGTTAAGATTCCTACTATAGGGGAAAGACTTTCTAAGCAAATGGACTTAAGAAGCAAGCTGGTGTAGCTATCCTAATATCTACCAAAATTGACTTCAAACTAAAATAAATCAAAAGAGATTGAGAAGGACATTACATATTCATCACAGGAAAATCCACCAAGATGAAATCTCAATTCTGAACATTTATGCCTCAAATACAAGGGCATCCACATATGTAAAAGAAAGAATACTAAAGCTTAAATTGCACATCAAACCCCACACATTAATAGTGGGAGACTTCAATACCCCACTCTCACCAATGGACAGGTCTGCCAGACAGAAACTTAAAAGAGAAATAAGGGATCTAACAGATATTATGAGTCAAATGGACTTAATAGATATCTATAGAACATTCCACCCTAACACAAAAAAAATATACCTTTTTCTCAGCATCCCATGGAACCTTTTCTAAAATCAACCATATACTCAGTCACAAAGCAAATATCAACAGATGCAAAAAAAATTGGAGTAACCTCCCATATTTTATTGGACCACCATGGTTTAAAGTTAGATTTCAACACCAACAAAATTATAGAAAGCCTACAATCTCACAAAAACTGAATAATGCTCAACTGAATCACCAATGGCTCAAGGAAGAAATAAAGAAAGAAATTAAAGACTTCCTAGAGATCAATGAAAATGAAGACATCACATACCCAAACTTATGGACACTATGAAAGCAGTGCTAAGAGGGAAATTCATGGCACTAAATGCCCACATAAAGAAGTTGGAGAAATCTCACCCTAGCAACTTAACAAGCACACCTGAAGCTCTAGAACAAAAAGAAGCAAAGTCTCCCAGGAGGAATAGACACCAGAAAATAATCAAATTGAGGGCTGAAATCAATAAACTAGAAACAAAGAGAACAATAGAAAGAATCAATGAAACAAAGAGTTGGTTCTTTGAGAAAATCAACAAGATAGACAAACCCCTATCCAAACTAACCAAAAAGCAGAGAGAGCATCCAAATTAACAAAATCAGAAATGAAAAGGGGGACATAACAACAGACAACGAGGAAATCCAGAGAACCATCAGGCCATACTTCAAAAACCTGGACTCCACAAAATTGGAAAATCTAAAAGAAATGGACAATTTTCTGGATAGGTACCACATACCAAAATTAAATCAAGACCAGATAAACAATTTAAATAGACCTATAACCCCTAAGGAAATAGAAACAGTCATTAAAAGTCTCTCTCAAAAAAAAAAAAAAAAACAAAACACCAAACAACAACAACAACAAAAAACAAACCCTCAGGACCAAATGCTTTCAGCTCAGAATTCTACCAGAATTTCAAAGAAGAGCTAATTCCAATATTCTTCAAATTGTTCCACACAATAGAAACAGAAGGAACATTACCAAATTCTTTTTATGAGGCTACAGTTACCCTGATACCCAAACCACACAAAGATGCAGAAAAGAAAGAGAACTACAGACCAATCTCCCTCATGAACATTGATGCAAAAATACTCAATAAAATACTGGCAAACCAAATCCATGAACACATCAAAAAACTTATCCACCATGATCAAGTAGGCTTCATCCCAGGGATGCAAGGATGGTTCAACATACGAAAATTTGTCAATGTAATACACCATATAAACAAACTGAAAGAAAAAAAAAAAACCACATGATCATCTCACTAGATGCTGAAAAAGTATTTGGCAAAATCCAATGCTCCTTCATGATAAAGGCCTTGGAGAGATCAGGAATACAAGGAACATATCTAAACATAATAAAGGCAATTTACAGCAAGCCGACAGCCAACATCAAATTAAATGGAGAGAAACTCAAAGCGATTCCACTAAAATCAGGAACAAGACAAGGCTGTCCATTCTCTCCATATCTATTCAATATAGTACTCGAAGTACTAGCTAGAGCAATAAGACAACAAAAGGAGATCAAGGGGATACAAATTGGAAAGGAAGAAGTCAAACTTTCTCGATTTGCAGATGATATGATAGTATACATAAGTGACCCCAAAAATTCTACCAGGGAACTCCTACAGCTAATAAACACCTTCAGTAATGTGGCAGGATACAAGATTAACTCAAAAAACAGTAGCTCTCCTACATACAAATGATAAATGGGCCAAGAAAGAAATCAGAGAAGCAAACACCTGCATCTTCAGCTCTAAGGGATCTGATGCCCTCTTCTGGTCTCCAAGAGTACACAGCCATGCAAAGAAATAAAATCTCATCTCCTCTGTGGTGGTTCCGCTCCCGCTCGCGCTCTCCCGCCGCCATGTCGGCCACCATCGAGCGGGAGTTCGAGGAACTGGACGCTCAGTGTCGCTGGCAGCCGTTATACTTGAGGGGCTTGATTGATTCCAAGCACCCATAAGCGGCTCACAACTATCTCTAGCCCCTGTTCCTGGGGATCTGAAGACCTCTTCTGACCTCCAAGGACACCAGGAAATTCGAAATGAGTCCCATGACTATCCTCATAGAGTGGCCAAGTTTCCAGAAAACAGAAATCGAAACAGATACAGAGATGTAAGCCTGTATGATCACAGTCGTGTTAAACTGCAAAGTACTGAAAATGATTATATTAATGCCAGCTTAGTTGACATAGAAGAGGCACAAAGAAGTTA
The DNA here is from genome assembly GCF_004664715.2 of Peromyscus leucopus. Classification (NCBI taxonomy): domain Eukaryota; kingdom Metazoa; phylum Chordata; class Mammalia; order Rodentia; family Cricetidae; genus Peromyscus; species Peromyscus leucopus. The sequence goes on along the minus strand of NC_051065.1, from coordinate 88,822,524 downwards.
CATCTTAACACTGGGTCCACTTCCTAACACATGTTGCCACTTCTGGCTCATGGTGTGGCAGCAAAAAGAAAAGCAGTTGTCATGTTAAACCGAACTGTAGAGAAAGAATCGGTTAAGTGTGCACAATACTGGCCAACAGATGACCAAGAGATGCTGTTTAAGGAAACAGGATTTAGTGTGAAACTCTTATCCGAAGATGTGAAGTCATATTATACAGTACATTTACTACAGTTAGAAAATATCAATAGTGGTGAAACCAGAACAATATCTCACTTTCATTATACCACCTGGCCAGATTTTGGAGTTCCTGAGTCACCAGCTTCATTCCTAAATTTCTTGTTTAAAGTTAGAGAATCTGGCTCCTTGAACCCAGACCACGGACCTGCAGTGATCCACTGCAGTGCAGGCATCGGGCGCTCTGGTACCTTCTCTCTTGTAGACACCTGTCTTGTTCTGATGGAAAAAGGAGAGGGTGTTAATGTGAAACAAGTATTACTGAATATGAGAATGTATCGAATGGGACTTATTCAGACACCAGACCAGCTCAGATTCTCCTATATGGCCATAATAGAAGGAGCAAAGTACACACAAGGAGATTCAAATATGCAGAAACGGTGGAGAGAACTCTCTAAAGAAGCTTTGTCTCCTGTTTGTGATCATTCACAAAACAGAACAATGACTGAAAAGTACAATGGAAAGAAAATAGGTTCAGAAGAGGAAAAACTAACAGGACTTTCTTCTAAGATGCAAGACACTGTGGAAGAGAACAGTGAGAGTATTCTCTGGAAGCGTATTTGAGAGGACAGAAAGGCCACCACAGCTCAGAAGGTGCAGCAGATGAAACAGAGGCTCAATGAAACTGAACGAAAAAGAAAAAGGTGGTTATATTGGCAACCTATTCTCACTAGGATGGGGTTTGTGTCAGTCATTTTGGCTGGCGCTTTGGTTGGCTGGACACTGTTTTCTTCTCAGTGAAATGTGCTATAAATAAACAGTTTCACCCAGCACCTTTCTGCACTGGTAGCTGACAGGGCTGCATTAATCTCAAGGGTTTGTTAGCAAATGCCTCATACCCCAGAAACGTTGCGGTAGACTAGACACCAACCAGTAAGGGATACTCACAGTCACAAGCCCAACATCTCAGGACTCATCACTGCAGGTTCCTCTGAGACCCAAACTTCAATGACTCAAAATAAAGACAAACGTGCTTGTTGAAAACTGTTACATCTTACAGCTGTGTTCACACATGTCGAGCATCATGGTTTCACTGACCAATATTGAGAAATCCTTTATCACAAGGATTGGCTTTTGGAGGCTTTCTGGATTTTAACCTGCACTTGATATAAGCAATAAACATTGTGGTTTTTTTCTACATTATTAATGGAAAGAAAATATCCTTTAAATAATGTGTGTAATGTGTAACGTACTGTTGAAATGGGCATTGCAACTTTATATGCTTAACCATTTTAGGGTAAATATATTTTATAAGTACCTATTTAATCTTACTTTTGTAGTTAAATGTACTTTAAACATTTCAACTTGAAAGTCTGTTACTATAGAAAAATAAATTGTGTGTTGACTCAGTTGTATACCGGATACATTTTCCTTTTCCTAAACAGAAGTTTGATAGAGGCAGTTGAAACTGTGAGCAAGCTATTTCTACTACACAGTTTTATTTCTTTTGTATTTTATGGTTTATCTTGTTTTAAAAAGAAAAGCAAAGAAACAGAATTTTTCTAAACATGTCATTGAGGGAAAATTTTCCTTTCTGTGATAGTCAAGTGACAGTTGGTCAAGACTTAGTTTAAACAACAGCAACAAAAACCATCCTGTTTTCTGCAGGATGTGATGGCACACACAGTGCTCAGAAAGCTAAGGCAAGAGGCTCAAAAGTTTGAAGCCAGCCAAGACTGCATAGTAGGTTCCTACCTTTAAAAATAAAAGTAGAAAAGGAGGCGCTGGAGGGGAGGTCAGAAAACACCAAGAATAAGAAATTGGTTCTTAGCCATATGTGATGGTGCAAACCAGTCATCTCAGCACTTGAGAGATGAGAGAGGCAGAAGGATCACAAGTTCAAGGCCAGCCAGGACTACAAGAAACACTGTCTCAAAAAACTGAAGTGGTTAAAAGAAAAGAAATTGATTTCTGTAAAGCCCATGCATGACTTACACTGTTCTTTTTTTTTTCCTTTTTTTGTGAAAATGTTAATGTAATTACCTGAACAGGATAATTTATGATTAGTAAGTAAAAGGAGCCAGCGTTTTATATATAGCATTTCAGCCCATTGGACTGAAATTTTGAAGTTAAAAAAATTCAAGTTCTTTCTAAGTTCAATAAATAGTACATTGGTGTACAAACTTAAAAAAAAAAAAATCTCACTATGTAGGTATGACCTGCTTGGAATACACTTCATAGTCCAGGCTGTCCTTGAATTCACAGTAACCCACCTGCATCTGCCTCCCAAGTACTGGGATTTAAGTGCCATCAGTCTTGGCCTTAAAAATAAATCATTTAAAAATTTTAATAAATAAATGTAAAATTAATAAAACAAACAGACAAAAAATTTCAAGTCAGGCATGTAATCCCAGCACTTGGGAGCTAGAAGCAGGAGGATGAAGAATTCAAGGTCATTCTTAGCTGAGTAGAAAGTTTGGAGCTAGTCTAGGCTACATGTGACATTGTCTCCAAAACAGAACAAAAACCCTAAAATGAATGAGTGAACACATAAGTCAATAACCATTGCAAATGTGGGACAGTGATGCATCTGGATCACTTTGCTGCCTCTGTCCTCCTTCGTGCTATGTTGCCAGCATCACCAACTCGAATGTCAACATGGCAGTGTTATTGTAGCTGTTGTCCTTGAAGTCCCCAGGAGCTCTGAGCCACACTGAGCACCACTGCTGGCAGATGTAGACATAAAAGCAGGGGTTACTGGGGCCAGATGTGTTTGGCAGCTGGAATCACTAGGTCAATAGTGTTCCTGCTGTTGAGGACATGTCCACTGCTAGGTTATCCTAACAGGCAAGGCAGGTCACATCACTTTGGAAGCTACAGACCTATAAGAGACGGGTCTCTCAATCACTATCAAACTGTGACTCAACAGGCAAAACATCTGTACACAGAAAATAAAAAATAAAAAAAAAAAAAAAAAAAACTGTGGCCCAATGGGAGTTAGTGCAGCTTGGAAAGTTTGTATTGACTCTTCTAGGGCCATGCACAAAGATGGTTCTGGGTTGTGTAGCTCAGTGGTAAAGTAGTGGCCTAACATGCATGAGGCTCTGAGTTTAATCTTCAGAAGTACCCAACCACCCAAAGTTAATTCCACCAAGTTTAACCTTCTGGTCTGTTACATACAAGTGGCTCACTCTTGTAATCCCAGGACTTGGCAGGTAGAGGCAGGAGGGTAAGGAGTTCAAGGCCGTCCTTGGCTACATATTGAATTGGAGACCAGCCTGGACTATATGAGGCTCCGTCTAAAAAGCAAAGGGGGAGGGGGAGGACAAGAACAGTATCAATAGACCGGGGGATGGAGAGTGGGGCTGAGTAGAAGTGTGTGCTCAGCAAGCATGAAGTTCTAGCTCAAGCCACAGGACTAATAAGAATAACAATAACTGTGGTGGTTTGATTAAGAATGGCTCATATATGTGGGGTACGTGGTTCCCAGTTGGTAGACTCCTGGGAAGGATTAAGAGGTGTGTCCTTATTGGAGGAGGGGAGTTCAAAAGCCCATGCCAGGCTCAGTGTCTCCGCTTGCTACCTGAGAATCTGTATTTAAAGCTCTCACTCCCTCTCCAGCATCATGCCTGCCTGCCTGCCACCATGCGGACTCCCCACCGTGATGACAATGGACTAAGCCTCTGGAGCTGTAAGCGAGCCCCCAGTTAAATGCTTTCCTTTATAAGAGTTGCCATGGTCATGGAGTCTCTTCACAGCGATAGAACACTAAGACAATACAAAGGCTGGCAGGGTGGCTCAGTGACTGCTTCCAAGCCTATTGACCCGATTTGATCCTTGGGACCCACTTGGTGGAAGGAGACAATCAATTCCTGCAAGTTGTCCTCTGACCTCCACTGGAGCAAGCGAGTGAACACACACACACACACACACACACACACACACACACACACACACACGTAAAAAAAAAATTAATGGTATGGAAATAATAGGCAGCTTCTGTAACCATCACTTAATAGGAGTGAAGATCTGCTAAAGAGAGACACTTGTGCCCCTCCCTAGGCTCTCAGACTGTTGGTTCCAAAGAATTACAATTTCTCCAGGATTCCCAAGCTAGAGTAAGGGACAGGCTGAAGTTTGGTGTCAGCCAGGAAGAAGTTGCCTCCCAGGAGAGATTTGACAGAATTCTGACTCCTTATCAGAGGACACTGCGGACCAGGATTGAGTAGAGGCAGTGAGGGGTCCATGACGAGGGGGGCGTGCACACTGACCAGGACTGCTCAGTTCTGTGTGCTGTCTTGCCCTCTATTGGAATCTGAACCTCAGGGCAGTACACTAAAGGTGGGCTTGGGGTCATGTGACCTCTTTATTTGTTCCTCTCTCCGATGTGGACACATTGGACCCATCTCCTTTTTTTCTGTTTCTATCACTTGTCTCTTTAATTGGTGTACTGGGGATTGGTGGCCAAGCCTAGCTTGCGGGGGCTTTTAGAGCCCAGGCTTTGCCCCTAAGAACTCTAGTGGTACCACTATTGTGACGTAGGAAGTCATAAACATTAAATAAATTCTGTGGGAGCACTGGGGAAAATGAGCTAGGCGTAGAAAATCAAGAAAGTTTCTGTTTGTTTGTTCTGAATTTGGGCTGGTGGTGCAGCTCAGCTGCTCGAGTGATTCCCTGACTTACCTTATTCGTGCTACCTTTGACATCCAAAACACTGAATGAGCTGTCTTAAGGGGAAGCCATGTCATATAACACAGAACGAGGACACGGCCCCTGCCATCTGCCAAGGAAAACTAAATCATTAAAACTACTATTTTTTTTTTCAGACAGGGCCTCACTAAGCAGCCCAGGCTAGCCCGGTATTTATCTTTCCACTCGAGGCTTCTGAGAGCTGAGATCACACATGTGCACCGCCACTCTTGTGCTAGGCGTTTCTCTCTTTTCAAGCTTGAGATGTGGTCTTTCTATGTTGCCCAGGCTGACTTCAGCTTCCTAAGTTGCTGGGATGACAGGTGCCATGCCACTACCCACATCTAGCAATTAAGATGTTTTTAAAGTGGATCGGGGAGATTGCAAAAGGCCTGAGCGCAGACCTGCTAAAAGGTTAAACCACAGAATGTTCCAATAGGCTTGGGCAAACAATTGAAGCCAGTATCTGCTGGCCTTCGACATTTCTCAGCAGGAGTACCCTCAATAACTAACAGGAAGGTTTGCAATTTAGGATGTCTGCCCAAGCAATGACTGCCGCCAAAAGCCACTCTGGAAATCCCCAGTTAAAAGCAAAACAAAAGAAGGCCCTGCCTTTGCCTCATGCACTGTGTTAGGGTGCTCTGGTGCAGTATGTCCAAACAGCTCCCAGATAAATGCTACCTGGCTTCAGTGCTTTGTGAGGTTCTGTGTTTGTCTGTTTTGTTCGTTTTTTGAGATGGTCTCAGTAGGTAGTCTTGACTGGCCAGGAGCTTACTCTATAAACCAGGCTGCCCTCAAATTCAGAGATCCATCTTTAAAAAATAAAATAAAATAAATTTAAAACTAGTACTATGTTTCAGAATTTAAATATAAACCACACATGGTGCCCCATGCTGGTAAACCTAGGACTGGCAAGGTTAGGCAGGTGGATTATCATAAATTCAAGGCTAAGGGGCTAGAGAGATGGCTCAGAGGTTAAGAGCACAGGCTGCTCTTGCAGAGGTCCTGAGTTCAAGTTCCAGAAACCACATGGTGGCTCACAACCATCTATAATGAGATCTGGTGCCCTCTTCTGGCCTGCAGGTGTACATGCAGACAGAACACTGTATACATAATAAATAAATAAATCTTTAAAAAAATAAAAATAAATTCAAGGCTAACTAAGATTATATAGCCAAATACAGTTTCAAACAACAATAAATAAAAAAGGGAACTTTTGGAGAAGCAGAATGTGTATGTGGCTACATGCACTCGTGTGAAAAAGGAAATTGATTGAGACGAGGGAGGAAGAAGCAAATCCAGTCCTGTGGGGAATTCCAGAAATAAAGAAATATGAAAAGAATGTCCACAGGCCCAAGGAATGAAGAAGCCCTCCAGCAGAAATGGGTGTTTGAGGACGGGCATGGGGAGAGCTGAGACAGCTGTGTCCTGGAAGCTTGGGAAAGTGGGCAGACACCCAGGAAGTGTGCCTTTAACAGGGAGGCAATGTGAATTTATTCAGGTCTGTTTGGGGGACACAGCATGTAGTCTCTAAAGGAATGGATGGAACCAGAAAGGTAGGTTTGGAAATAGAGAAAGTTGTCCAGAGCAGAGACCATGTTCTATCCACTGGGAAGCTGGAGTTGCTCAAAAGAAGAGAGTGAGCATACAAAATGACCGAGAATGAAGGGAGGGATGGACAACCCCAGGCATGGCGCTGGGATCAAACCCAGGACTTGGCCTGGGCTAGAAAAACAGTCACAGAGCTATGCCCAAGCCCTGGCTTCTATGCTCGCTTTGTTTTGTTGTTTGTTGGCTCACACTGTAGCCCAGGCTAGCTCTCCTGCCTCACCACTGCCCCCTCCAATGTGGAGGCTTTACAGGCATGTGTCACCACACTCCACACCAGCCGCCTTGTTTTTATTTTGTTTGAATTTCTTCCCAAGATAGTTTTATTTTTAAATACCAGACCAAAAACAAGGCTATCCTACAAAACAACTTGACAAAGGAAGCATGTGAAGTATGAAAGTGGCCCTAAATGTGACAGACCCACCACACATTTCTCCTGAACAACAGGCCTTCCTGAACCGCAATCACACAGGACATTTAACTTGTCCTCCAAAGGAGACTAAGCTCCCTGGCTCTCCCCAAGCCCGGCATCTAGACTAAAGTATGATTGTTTGGTTGAATTTGTTTGTTTTTGAGACCAAGACTTCCTTTTTTTTTTTTTTTTTTTTTGAGACAGGGTTTTTCTGTGTAGCTTTGCGCCTTTCCTGGAACCCACTCTATAGCCCAGGCTGACCTCGAACTCACAGAGATCCGCTTGCCTCTGCCTCCCAAGTGCTGGGATTAAAGGTGTGTGCCACCACCACCCCAGCGAGACCAAGACTTTCTTACTCTTTAGCCCAATCTAGCCTGGAACTCATTATGTAGCCCAGGCTGGCCTCCAACTCAAAGTGATCCTGTCCCCTGTTGCTCGACTGCTAGAATTGCATGCATGAACCATCACGTCCAACTTTGTTTGTTTGTTTGTTAAGAGATGAAGTCTTGATATGTAACCTGGCCGGCCTAAAACTAGTTGTCCTTTTAGGCTGTAATATTCCTCTTCCCTATTTTCTCACTCCATTTTCTCCCCTTTTTCTCACTTGCTGTTTTCTCATTTGTTCTGCTTGTTTTTAGACAGAGTCTGGCTATAGCTATATAGCTGAGGCTAGCCTTGAACTCCTGATCCTTTTGCCTCTGCCTCTTCAGTACTAAGAGTACAGGAATTTGCTACCATGCCTGACTTTTTTTTTGTTTTTGTTTTTGTTTTTGTTTGTGAGACTCTGTTAGCCTAGGCTGGCCTCAAGCTCATTGTGTAGCCCAGGCTGGCCTCAAACTCACAATAATCCATCCTCCTGCTTGGCCTTCACACGCTAGGATCCCAGGAGTGAGCCACGTGCTCAGCATAAGAAATGATTTTGCAAGCAGTCTTCATTGCCCTTCCTATTTGCAGAAGCAGAAACTGAAAGCTCCAGAGGGAAACTGAGGTTCCCCAGCTGAGTCAGCAGCACAGCAGAGGATCGCAAGTCTTCCGTTCACTAGAGACTGAAACCATCCTTAAACCACAGCTCCCCTAGCCTGACCTATGGCCTTCTGCCCTCATTCCTTACAAAGCTGCTGTCACTCAGGGTGAGTTCCCCTCCCCTGGTATGCATTGTGAGCCTGTAGTCCCAGCACCAATGGGTGAAGACAGCAGGATCATTCTCAGCTGCATAGTGAGCGCCAGGCCAGCCAGGCTACCTAAGACCTGGTCTCAGGGAGAAAAAAAATCACACCTTAGCAAGAGGCACAGAAAAGTCACTGAAGCAGACAGAGCACTCTCTTCCTTCCAGACACAAAAGCCCACAGAAAACAATCTCAGCAGGCTACACCCAGTCAGCCCAGAGTCTGGGGAGTTCTAAGTCTGGGGGGAGGGAGGGAGGAACACTTGGGCATTTGGCTGTGGTGATATATTGTGTACCCTAATAAAATTTGCCTGAAGATCAGAGGCAGAACAAGCCACTAGATTCAACACAGAAGCCAAGCAGTGGTGGCACATACCTTTAATCCTAGCACTAGGGATCTCTATGAGTTCAAAGCCACCCTGGACTACAAGAGATTGACTCAGTCTAGGAGAGAAATAGAGGCAGATAGTGGTGGCACACACCTTTAATCCCAGCACTTGGCAGTCACACACCTTTAATCCCGGAACTAAGAAGGAAGTGATATGGTTGGGTAAAGAAAATTATATAAGGCGTGAGGAGACAGGAACTGAAGCTTTTTCAGGCTGTGGAGTCCTGGAGGTAAGACATGGCAGTGGCTTGTTCCTTTGTCTCTCTGATCTTTTAGCATTTACCCCAATATCTGGCTCTGGGTTTTTTTTTTTATTAAAAGACCATTTTTAGGAATTCGTGTTACATTTGGCTCATACCTATAATCCCCAAATTTAGGACTCTGAGGAGGGAAGATCACTGAGTTTCAGGTCAGCCTGGATGACATGTCATATTTCAGGCTACTTGAGTTACATTATGAGACTCCATCTGAAAATATAAAATAAAATAAAAAATAATAAATCCAAAAGAGAGGACTGGAGGGGTTGCTCACAGTTGAGAGTACAAACTGCCCTAAATTCAGTTGGCCACACCCACATCAGGTGGCTCACAACAGTTCCAGGGATTCCAGTGCCTTCTAAGTCTTTAAAAATAATGAAATGAGGCTGAAGGTGTGACTTGACAGTAGGTTCTTACCTAGCATGCACCTGACCCTGGGTTCAAGTGACCCTGACTCCAGCACCCATCTCCAAGGAAAAAAGAGTGAAGCTTTTATTAGTTGTGCAGTTTAGTTTTTTCAGCTAGGCAAACAAAAACTGTAAGAGGCTGGAGGTGTCGCTCCGATGGTCCTCAGCTGGCGCTGCTGGAAGTATTAGATTCGAACCCAGCATCATATGAAAGCAAGCTTGGCGGTACATGCGTATCTTTCTGTTAACTGAATGCATCCAAAAACATCAGTTCAACATGCCCTCGGTTGGTTGGTTGATTGATGGATTGATTGTTGATTGATTGATTGATTGAAAACATGGTCTGCCTATGTAGTTCGAGGTAACCTTGAATGTGATTGCCCCAGCCTCAGATCCCTGAATTCTAGGATTACAATGTATGGAACAGCACACCAGGCTATAAAATATTAACGAAATTTATGAAAGTAGCATTTTGCACTAAGTTTTTGAAACATGACATGCCTTTTATAGCCTCAGTTCTCACTAGCCATACTGTGAATGCTCAATGGCCACATGTAGTCACCATTATCTTGGACAGTACAAGTAGAGAACAAGGATTTGGGGGTGGGAGGTCTTGGGACAGAACCTAGGACTCCAAAGACAGAGTCTCTCTATGTAGTCCTGGCTGCTCTGGAACTCACTTTGTAGACCAGCCAGCTTCAGACTCACTGATATCCTCCTGCCTCTGCTTCCCAAGTGCTGGGATTAAAGGCATTTGCAACCATACCTAGCCTAGGTGGGTTTTATCTTGTAGACACCCCTGCAGTTTAAGATGACTCTTTTAAAATATAATTCTTCCTTTTTAAAAATATTTAATTTAATTTAACTTTTATTATTTTTGACGATCTCACCACGTAGCCCTGGAACTGGATAAGAACACCAGGCTGGCATCAGACTCACAGAGATCCACTTGCGTATTACTATTATTCTTTAGCTGTGTATGTCTGTGTGTGTGTGTATTTGTGCACGTAAGTATAGGGTGTGCTGGGTCCAGAAGAGGGCATAAAACCCCTCGGAGCTAGAGTCACAGGTAACAAGCTGCCTGATATGGGTGCTGGAAATCAAATTTGGGTCCTCTGGAAGAATCGCACATGCTTTTCATGGATGGGCCATCTCTCCAGACCCCAATCCCTTCTTTGTGACCATTTGAGTCCTGCCTCTTGAGGAGAGAATCGCAGCACCCTAAGGACCTCATCTAGAACTACATTCTCCTCACCTCTTAGCCTTTGGGCTAAGATCAGGTGTAGAAATGACATTCTCTGTTGTAATCTCATTCCTGTTTATTCTAGATTTTTCTTTTGGTTTACCGGGAAAGAAAGAGGTTGCGCAATTTTAAGGCGTTCCGAGGGAGCTGGAGAGATAGCTCAGTAGCTGAGAACAGGTATTACTCTTGTAAGGGATCTCTTTCTGTCCCACCTGGCAGTTCCCAAGTAATGACACAAAGACTTATTATTTATGAAAGCATGCCTATAGCTTAGGCTTGTTCCTAACCAGCTCTTATAACTTAAATTAACCCATTTATATTAACCTACGTTCTATCACATGGTGTTACCTCTCTTCCATCTTGCACCTCTTGTTTCCTCTCCATGTCGCCTGTGTGCCTAGATTACTCCGTCTCTTCCTTTCTCTGCCCCCCCCCAAAGTCCTGCCTATACCTCCTGCCTAGCTATTGGCCATTCAGCTTTTTATGATAACCATCACAGCAATACATCTTCACAGTGTGCAAATCCCACAGCATACCCTTGCAGAGAGAGTTCAGTTCCCAGCTCCCACATCAGACAGCTCACAACCCTTTTAACTCACCAGGGAACCTGACACCTCTGACCTCAGGCATACACACACATACACATAATTAGAAATAATAAAAACAATCCTTGAAAAAAAAAAAAGATCTATTTAAAAAAGTGTTACTAGTTGCCTTGATTTAGTTCTGTAAAGCTAATAGTGCAGTGTTTGGAGATGCAGTTCACCCATGAGTCCCTGAGCATGCACAAGGGAAAACACCAAAGTTTCTCAAAATGGTACAGGGATTCTAAATTTATTAACCCCCCCCCCCCATGCTCTTATTTGTTGGAGGAGCTAAGATTTCCTCCTTGGCGTTGTTATTTCTTCTGGGGTGGGAAAGAATGTCTGTTCTCTTGGTGCCCTGTTATTGTTCTGTCTTGACAAACTCCATCCGGAGAAGAGCAGATTTTCTATGGCGGAGAGCCACATGTGGTGGAAAAACCCTTCACCCCGGGCCCCCTCCTAATCCACTGGACAAATCTGTGACAACTGACCAGGTTCACCAACCCCCATGGTGACCTTTGGAGGGAACTCCAGCAGGGAAGGAGGGGCTGGTGAGTGAGCCATCACTTCCTGACAATCTTCTGTCCTGTGGACACTGCTAAGGTGCCCTTGCCCTCCTCCTCCTGCCCTCCTCCCCACAGCCTAAGGTCAGCCTCAGCACCTGAAAAGCCCTGGGAGGAGGAGGAGGACCAAGATTCCCTCAAGGCCAACCTGGGACTTACCTAGAGATTTTAAAGATTTTAATTATGGGCATGTGTGTGTATGCACATGTGTGTTCACATACCCACAGAGGCCAGAAGAGGGCACCCAGTCGTCGTCGTCGTCCCCCCCCGCCCCCCCCCAGCTGCAGTTACAGGCATTTGTGAGCAGCAGATGTGGGTACAGGGAACTGAACTTCCATCCTCTGCAAGAGAAGCGGGTGCTCTTAACTGCTGACCCATCTCTCCAGCCCCGTTTTCTGGGGATTTTAGTGCTTTTTTCTTACCCAGGATGGCCCTGGGGGACAAAGGTTGCCCAGCGAGATATTTTCGCCCGGACATTCGTTTCTATCTGACCAAGGCTAATTTAAGTCCCTGAAAACTAGAATTACTTCTCTGAAGCATAAAAAGGAGAGGTCACGGGTGTCTGAAAACTTAGGAGGGTTGGTTGATCCTTTCTTTTCACCTTCTGGACGACTTAGACTCTCCCCCACCTCCACCCCCGCCCCCACCCCCGCCCCCGCCCCGTCCAGAGTGCTCTGTTGCTTTAAGCTTAAGCTTTTGTTTGGGAGGAGACTGGGAGGGCAGCAGAGAGCGGACGCCTACCTGGAGAAACCTGCAGTTAGGTGTGGCCGGAGCTGGAGAGGCTGGAGTCGCGGGATGGGCAGGAGGCGGGCAGAAAGTTGGAGTAAGCAGGAAGTGAAGCTGTGGCTGCCTTGAGTGGAAACAGACTCGGCGAGTACTGCTTTGAGAGGCCCAAGGGCTCCGAGACATGGTGAGTGGCGTAGGGGACTAGGAAAAGAGAGATTTAGGGGGGCTACGAGAGGGGGATTGGGCCTGGGGGTTGCCTGTGTCCAGTTAGGTAAGTTGGCGACAGTCAGAGGGCTGGCCCTATGGGGCCAGCGCTGCCTCTGTCTCTTTACTTTTGACAACTCGTCCACAAATAGCTCTGCGCTCCGGGCCAGGGGTTCCTGACACTTCTCCACCGCCTTCCTCCTGTGACCTCGGAGCTGGATCCGATCAGGGTGTCGGTGGGGGCTGCGGGGGGCCCGAATTCCAAGCCAAGCTGCTGCGCCGCGCCCTCCCCCTCCTCCGCCTCCTCCAGCTGGGCCTGAGCCCGGTGTCGTGACATTACTGGGCCACAAGTGCCCCTGCTCTTTGGAGCTCAGATTCCAGCCCAGCGGGCCGGAGTTCTCCCCCTTAGCCTCGCACTGGACACCCACAGGATCTGCCTGGCCACCAGAAGCAGCCCCTTCTCTAGAAACATTAGCACCCGCGCCGGGGTTTGTAAAGCAGCCAGACGTCGGTTCTCCCGACAGTCTAGCTTCAGCCCACACCCGTGGCTGGTACCTGAGGCCCCCTGGGTCCCTAAGGGAGGAGTCCATGCCTTTTCCCTCCGAGTTCAAAAGCCTTATCTAGAGGCCTCCTGGATAGAGAGACCGCAGCAGGCAGGGCTTTCAGTATCTACATAAGCAGGCGGTGGTGTGTGGCCGACACCAGGCGCTAAAGCAGAAGGTGCGGTCCAACGGCACATGATGCCTTCTGGGGGCCACAGCCACTGAACCGCGGGTGCACTGCGCAGCAGGCCGGAACCAGAACAACTCGACAACAGCTGTCTGGAGAGGCACTCGGATTGGGCCAGGCAAGGGTGCTCTGCTGGCCGGCTCTTACACTTTTAGTGAGAACCCACTAGGATCGGGAAGAGGGTGGCGTGGAGACCAGTCAACAGGACTCCGCTGTGCACTGCTGAGGGAAACTGAAAGGCCAACTGGGTCATCTCCCCGACTTTTGTGGAGAGTGGAAATAGGGACAGGTGTGTGTTGGTTTTCCTTGTCAGGGACCCTGAAAATCCCCCCAAAGAAGGCGCATGACAGTCCAGAATAAAATCTCATTTTCTGGGACTTAAAAAACGCACTGATGTGGCAGCCAAAATGGCTTGGCAGGTAAAAGGCGCCTGCAGCGCAAGCCTGCCGGCCTGAGTTCAAGATCCCTCCCACTTCCATCCGCAGCCACTGCAGAAGACATCAACCCGCTGGTGGAAGTTTCCCTCTGACCTCCCCACGAACGCTGTGGTGTGCATGCATATCCCCCATCCCACACCCACTGACAGATAACACACATATATTGCACTTGGGCAGGACTGAGAGTGTGGCTCAGTTGATGGAATGTTTGCCTGGCATGCGTGATGCTCTGGGTTCCATCCCCAGCAGCTCATAAACCAGGAGTGGTGGTGCACACCTGTAATCTCAGCACCGGGGGAGGTAGAGGCAGGAGGATCAGTTGTTCAAGGTCATCCTATTTCGGAAGGAAGTTTGAGGCCTCCCCAGGCTCCATGAGACCCTGTCTCAAATAAATAAGTAAATAAATAAAGCTGGTGGGGTGGCTCAGTGGGTAAGTGCTTGCCACGTAAGAACGGAGGTTTGAGTTGGATCCCCAGATCCACATCAAAAAAAAAAAAAAAAAAAATCCAGGTGTGGTAGCCACAAGCACTAGGTGTGATGCGTTGGGATGGTCGAGATAGGCTGATCCCTGGGGCTTGCTGGCTAGCCTAATCTGAGAGCCCTAGGCCAACAGGAGAGACCCAGCCTGGGAGGGGGAAGAAGAAAAAAAAAAAAGCAAGGTAGGAGGCGCCTGTGGAATGACACCTGACCACCCGAAGCTGATCTCTGGCCCTCCATGCCAGGTTACACACATGTGCGTGCACACGTGTGCACACACACCCCCACACACACACACATGCCCATGAACATTGACAAAGAACATTCTCTTTGTAAAGTATTAGAAATGGCTAAAATCTACTTTAGCTCTTCCAACTTCCTCCGGCCTCTTGGATCCTCGCCGCTTGGTCTAATTAACCCCTGTATTGACATCCAGGAGGAAGCCAGTGGGGGTGCCGGAAATGACCGAGTTAGGAACCTGCAGAGTGAGGTGGAGGGAGTCAAGAATATCATGACCCAGAATGTGGAAAGAATCTTGGCCCGAGGGGAAAACTTGGACCATCTCCGAAACAAGACCGAGGACTTGGAAGCCACGGTGAGATGGGGAGCAAACTGGGGTAGACGGAGAGATCTCACTGGGGAGGGGAGAGTTTGGGGGGCTGGAGGGGGCAACATGAGCAGGAGGGGTGGTAGACTACCGTGTCTACTGGCCTCTTGCCTTTCAGGGAACTGTTGAGTCCCCTCTTCTGGTTCCATGCTACTCGGCTGGTTGGTACAGAGCCCAGTGAGTGGGTCCATTTGGGCTTGGGTGGGGGGGTCCACCCACAGAGCCATTCCTGAGACAGCGCAGTCGACTGCTGCATTCTTAGGCTTCTTTGGGGGCACGAAGCTGATTCTTCTTTTGAAGCCCTTGACAGTCATTTGGAGTTGACGTCCCCAAGGCAAAGCTATGAACACTGGGGAAGCGGTCCTTGGCTTTCAGCATTTTCCACGAGTTATTAGGCTGGGAGTGGGAAAACAGAGTTCTGCTGAGTCTGTTTAAAACACAACTGAGAAGAACAGTGAAATTCTTTGATCCCAGGATCCCTCTGCCTGCCAAAGACCAGAATAATATCTCCTACACATCTTGCTTAGACCAGCTGCTCAGGGAGGAAGGAAGTCCGGCATCAGCCCAGGCGGGAGCCTCAGTTTCCACATGCTGTGGAGAACTCTGGCTTTCTGGGCCCTGTGTGCAATCATGGAATCTAGTGCCTCCTGCAGCATAAGCTGGGTACACAGAGACTTCGTGTCTGTGAGTCAACTTGGGGGAGCAGGAGGCATTTTCTTACTCTCTCAACCTTCTGTAGTGCCCTGATTCTGCCTCTAGCTGCCACAGTCCCTAGAAGACAAAGTGTCATAGAGCCAGGAGATGTTCCCATCTGGGGCACATTCCTGTACCCCTCATCTGTGGGTCTGCTCTCCAAGGGCCAGATGGCTCTGCCTACCAAACAAACCTGGGTTGTGAGCATATGTAAAACACCCCTCAGTGTGCAGGCTGGGGGGGGGGGGCAAGAAAAAGAAGGGAGCCTGGATATGGCAGAGTTCTTGACTAGAATTCGTGAAACCCTGGGTTCAGTCCCTGACAACATATAAACAGAGCATTGTGGTACATGCCTGTAATCCCAGCTCTTGGAAAGTAGCGGCAAGAGGATCAGAAGTTCAAAGCCAGGCCGTCAAGATGGCTCAGGGGGTGAAGGCACTTGCTGCCGAGCCTAAGGACTCGAGTTCCGTACCTGGGATGCACGTGTTTGGTGGAAGGACAGACTTTTAAAAGTTCAAGGTCATCCTTTTCTACATAGGAAAGGAGGCCAGTCTTTGCTATATGAGATCCTGGCTAGAAAGAAAGAAAAAGGAAGGAAGTCCTGGCCCCTGCCATGCTCAAAGGGATGCCCACGAGCTCAAGAATTCTAGCCCTGAACTTGGCTTACAGCTTGTTGTGGAAAGGGATTTATCGAGGTAGAAGGGTAGCACACCGTGGCACTCAGCAGGCAGAGACAGACAGATCTCCAAAGTTCCAGGCCAGTCAGGGATACATAGTGAGACCCTGTCTCAAAAGTTAAAAACAAAACAAACAGACAGACAAAACCCAGAGAGATAGTTCCAGGGGTAAAGACTCTTATCATCATGCCTGATTCCATGAGTTCAATCCCCAGGACACAGAATGGAAAATGAGCACCTTTCCTGCGAATTGTCCTCTGCCCACCACATGAGCAGTGTGGTGCTTATGGCAACACAGAGACACAAATCAATGTTATAAAAATATTTTAAAAGCCTTTCCATTCCCACAGCTGGACATGGTGGAGTACACCTTTCATCCCAGCACTCAAGGGGTGGAGGCAGGCGTATCTTTCTGAGTTCGAGGCCAGCCTGGTCTACAAAGCAAGTTCCAGGACAGTCAGGGCTGTTACACAGAGAAACTCTGTTTCAACAAAACAAAACAAAACAAAAGCAAAGCTAAACAAAACAAAAAATATCTTTCCATTCCCATTGTAACAGGAAAGATTTATTTGTTTGTTTGTTTATTTTGAGGTAGCTATACCATAGCTCCAGTCTGTGTTTCAGGTCCTCAATTTACAGTGTAAACATCTACACTATGCCATGTGGGCCTCCATCTGTACTCTCGTTCTGAAGGAAGGACTCACTGGGTCACAACTTTATCTTGTCCCTAACAGTCTGAACACTTCAAGACAACATCGCAGAAGGTGGCCCGGAAGTTCTGGTGGAAGAATGTGAAGATGATTGTCATCATCTGTGTGATTGTCCTTATCATCATCATCCTCATTGTTCTCTTTGCCACCGGCACCATCCCCACTTAGAGGCCCTCTCAGCCCCCCTACTCTTGAGGGGTAACCCTCCCTGATGTGTGCCAAGAGGGGCCCTCTCCTGTCCTCCTCCACAGAAATGCTGCTTGGTCCCCAGGAGGGTCTTCTGCGACATCTGCCCCAGAAGCACCTTGATCCCCCGGGAGGAGAGAGCTGGACTGTGGCTGCATCTCAGGGGTCCTGAGAGTGGGTTAGAGACCCAGAGGACCCTGCTGGTGGCTGGCGGGCAATAAAGACCTTTCAGTGTCCCTAAGTGTATGAGCACGTCCCTCCTTTCTCTTCAGCCCTTTGCCCTTCGGTTTCTCTCTTCCTGAGGACCCCCTCCCGACTGGTTTCTCCCAGTCTAGGACCAAGATGGTGCAAAGATAGAGAGCATAGCTAAAGAGGAAAGATGGCAGCTCAGGGGCTTTGCACACCTGGATTACAGATGCAGTCACTATGCCCAGCTAGAATCAATAATTCTGTCTGGCACACACATACACACACATACTCTCTCGATTGTGTGTGTGTGTGTGTGTGTGTGTGTGTGTGTGTGTGTGTGTGTGTGGACTTACTTTTGTTTTTTTTAAAGTATGGGTATGTGAATGCAGGCGCCCCCAGAGCCCAGAAGAGGATGTCGGTTCCCCTGGCATTGGAGTTACAGGCAGCGGTGAGCTGCCCAACATGGGTGCTTGGACCCAAACTTGAGTCCTCTGCAAGAACGGTTTGCACTCTTTTTCCCCCTCCTTAGGTAAAGAATTTAAATTCGTTTATTATTAATTAAGATATAATTATACTGGGTTGCCCCTTCCCTCCAGCCTCCCCACGCTCCCTTCACTCCCTCTCACATTCATAGCCTCCTTTTCTTTAGTTGTTATTGTTTTACACACACACCTGCACATATATACACATGCATACGTGGACACACACACACACACACACACACACACAAATATAGCCTGCTGAGTCTGTTTGGTGCTGATTGCATGCATATGACTTCAGGACTGACCACTTGGTACTGGATAACCAGTTAAGGAGCGCTTCTCTGGGGAAGACTGATTCTCCCTCTCTCAGCATCCCTCAATTGCCTGTAGTTCTCTGTCTAGGGATGGGGCCCTCTGAGATTTCCCCTTCCGTGTTCGAAGAGCTATTGATGTTGTCCTTGTTTAGGTCTTCTTTAAAGGTCTTCAGCTAAATTGTTGAACAGTTTGCACTCTTTTTCTGTTTTGTTTTGTTTTGTTTTGTTTTGTTTTGTTTTGTTTTGTTTTCAAGATAGGCTTTGTAGCCCTGGCTGTCCTGGAACTCACTCTGCAGACCAGGCTGGCCTCGAACTCACAGAGATCTGCCTGCCTCTGCCTCCCAAATGCTGGGATTAAAGGCATGCGCCACCACTGTCCAGCAAGTTTGCACTCTTAACCAAAGAGCCAGCTCTCCATCTTCCTCCCTCCCTCCCTCCCTCCCATCTTGTACATCTGTGTGGATGAATGCAGGTGCATGTGTACCTGTGCGTGCATATGTGTGGAGGCCAGAGGTCATCGTCGGATGTCTTCATTGTTTTCCACCTTACTATCTAGGGGGCCCTGTTTTTCTTCCTGCCAGTACTGGTAACTGAACCTACGGCATCCTGTGTGTGAGATAAGCACTCTACTGCTGGTTTACAGCTCCAGCCCTCACCATACTTTTTGAGATGGTGTCACTCACTAAACTTGGAGCTCATCAATTTGGCTAGGATGGCTGGCCCATGAGCTCCAGGGATCTACCTGTCTCCATAGTGCTGAGGTTACAGAAGCATGGGTCACACTTTTCCATGGGCATGGGAATCTTAACTCAGGCCCTCATGCATGCACAACCAGAACTTTCCCTGCTGAGCTATCTCTCAAGCCCTCCCGTTTTGCTTCATACCACACTGTTCATTGTCACAGGCCCCTAGAGGAGGGATTTCCTAGGGATCTTACCACAAGGAGAATCAAAACCTCCACAGCACTTTAGGGTAGGATGCAGGATTCAGCGTCCTCCTTGGATCCTATCATGTCTCTTAACTATTCTCCTGGATGTGTTTGGGAAGATGTGACGTGTTATTTAGGGCCTGGTTCAAGGCCTTTTCTGCCATGTCTCTTCTATGGCCTTGGTATAACTCAGAGCCAAAAGTTGAAGGAGCTCGTCAGCTTTTCCTTTGTTGCTTGTCTTTTGTCCACCCTTGCTCTTCTGGGTCTTTATAGGGCCCTGGTTCTCAGCTGTTCTGAGGGGGCGGGAGCGAGCATCTCTTCCCGGAGTCCCATGCTAGTCACAGTCAATGTCACAGGACAGGGCCTGAAGCACAATGAGCTTTCTGTCTTCTGGACCCCTCCTCCCCACCAGGTTCTTCGTCACGGCTGTTCTTTCCCAGTCTGCATCGGTTTGTGGGAAGGGTTCTTGGCTACCTCTGTCCCTGTTTCCTCCACAGCCTTTCCAGAATTAGAAACAACCTGTTGTTGGGAGGATGTGAGGGAAGGGCAGGGTTAAGAGACACAAAGTTTGAGACTAAATAGAGGCCAGATTCTGGAACCATGCTCTTGACTCCAGGGAGGGCAGGGAAGTACCAACCAGCCCCTCTTAGTCGGCTTTGCCGTGCTGTGCCTACCCGCTCTCCCCCAGCCCGCTCTGAGGTGCTGTGTCCAAGCCTGGAAACCTGCGGTCTGTCCTCACAGTGGCTCAGCCCCAGGGAAAAAGCCCCTGACACTTTGGTTAAGAGGCCTCATTTGGGATGTCAAGGACAGCCGGGAAGGTGGGAGACGGGTTTGGTGATTTAGCCACAGAAGCTCCGGAAGGCTCCACAATGCTGGAGGCACAGGAGCATCCGCAGCACTGGAATAGGCCTGCAAGCTTCTCATGAAGAGTTTAGAACAGAAAAAAGCCGGAGCAAGCACTTCCCATGAGACGCTGCTTTCCTTTTACATTGGAGTGAGATTCATATGACATTTTTTTTTTTTTTTTTTTTTTGAGACCAAGTCTCGCTTTGTAGCATTGTAGCCTAGCTTAGGCTGTCCTGGAATTTACTATGTAGCCCAGACTGGTCTCAAATTCAGTCAATCCTCCTGCCTCATCCTCTTAAGTGTTGGGATCACAGCCATAAGCCACAGTGCCAGCTCAGTTTGTCTCTTTGTTTCGTTTTGTTTTTAGACAGGGTCTCATGTGGTAAACACTGGCCTTAAACTCACCATAGAGTAATGAGGCCGTGGTGGCACACGCCTTTCATCCCAGAACTCAGGAGGCAGGCTTGGACAGATCTCTGAGTTTGCGGCCAGCTTGTTCTACAGAGCGAATTCCAGGACAGCCAGAGCTACACAGAGAAACCCTGTCTCAAAAAGCCAAAACAAACAAACAAACAAAATCACTATATATCAGACCAGGGCTTTGAACTTTTGACCCTCTGCAGCTGGCTCCCCAGTGCTAGGATTTCAGGCATCTACCACCAAATCTGGTTTATAGAATGCTGGAGATCAAACCCAGAGCTTGGTGCGTTATAGGCAAGCACATGCCCAGCCACAACTTGCAATTTAATTTTTTTCCTTAACACTTCAGTCTTTAAAAAAAAAAAAAAAAAACTACTTTTCCAAAGAGGCCAGGCCAGCATCCTAAACCCCAGACTGGTCCCTAGCTCAGCTGTCAGCAGAGAGCCTTCATTCAGCAACTGATGGAAACACAGTCAAACATTAGGCTGAGTTCCAGGAATCCTGTTGAAGAGAGAGAGGAAGGATTGACTGTACAAGCCAGAGGGGTCAAAGGACACCACAAGAAAACCTACAGAAACAGCTATCCTGGGCTCACAGGAGCTCACAGCGACTGAACTGACCACCAGGAAGGCTGCACGGGATGACCCAGGCCCTCTGCATATGTGTACCAATTGTGTGGCTTGGTCTACTTGTGGGACTCCTAACAGTGGGAGCAGGGGCTGTCTCTGACTCTTTTGCTAGCTTTTGGGACCCTAGTCCTCATACTTGGTCGCCTTGCTCAGCCTTAATACAAGAGGAGGTGCTTAGTCTGACTGCAACTTGATACGCCATGTTTGGTTGATACCCATGGGAAGCCTGCCCTTTTCTGAATAGAAACAGAGGAGGAGTGGATTGAGAGGGATGGGCAAGTGGGGGCGGGGATACCAGGAGGAGAGGAAGGAGGGGAAATTGCAGTCAGGATGTAAAATAAGTAAGTCATGTTTTAAATGACTTTTTCTTTAAATTATTTTTTATTTTGTGTGTAAAGATGCTGCTTCGCTTGCATGTGTGACTACGCACCACACGCTTGATTGGTTCCCTAGGAGTCCAGAACAGGGCATCAGATCCCCTGGAGCTGGAGTTATAGGCTGTAGTGAGCCGTCATGTGGGTGCTGAGAACTCAATCTGGGTCCTCTGGAGGAGCACCCAGCACTTTTGACTACTGAGCTAGCTCTCCCAGCCCGCATTTTAGTCTTTGATGAGCACAAACACAGCACTGCTTAATCTCTTTCTCCCTGAGTTACAAATCCTTTGACTTTCTGATCATACCTTTTGCACAGTCCTTAAAAACAAGCTCCTTTTAACCTTGAAGTTGGCCTGAGGCTGGCCAGGGCCAGTGAGATTAAGGAAGGACTGCTCTTTGGCTGCTCTTTCATCTCTCCCAGTCCTGCAGGAAAATCGGCCTCATCCCCATCATGGCTCTCCTTCCAATTCTCCGTCTTCCCGCAGGGCTGGCGGCAGGCATCTGAGGGAAGCTGGACAACCGCGTTTGTTTTCCTTGCAGCAGCAGCTTGCTCACCAGCTCGCTCCTCAACTCACCTTGACGTTCTTCAGGGCTTTCCATGCCGTTTGCCTGTATTTGATTCTTGTAGAAAAGGGAAGGTCTCTGCTGGAGTACTGCTCTGGAAGCTGGCTCAAATCTCCTCCCTTTCCTCTTCTGCCTCTTGCTGGTTCAAAACTTGGTCTGGCTGCTGTTGTCGTTTTTTTTTTTTTTTTTTTTTTTTTTTTTTTTTTCAGGCTGGGACCCATTCCAGCAACTTTAGAGGGCCATCCATCCACACACCGTTGGTTGAGGCTTTTAGCTCACGGAAATGTCTGCAGCATTTTAGCATTTAAAAAATCTCCACTCCCCGGTGTACGGAGGTCAGAGGACAACTTGCAGGAGTTGGTTCTCTCCACGATGTGACTCCCAGGGATGGAACTCTGATCATTAGGTTTGGCATCAAGTGCCTTGATCCACTGAGCCATCTCGCCAGACCTCAGTTTATCATTTTTAAGTGCACAACTCGGTGACATGTGATGTATTCAGAATGCCGCCTACTCCTTCTGAAAACAATCAGAACTTTGGAGTGATTGATGTTTTTAATTTCGGGTGAGATACACTCACCATGGTGGCATCCTGGCCTGCTCACGAACATCTCGAGCACTTAGCACTCACAGATGCCTGTCGCATGACGGAATGTCGCCTCCCTGGCTAACTCCTGTTGCAACCTCAGATCCAAGAGACACCGTTCAATTCACCAGGCTGGGGAGTCATCGGAAGTCGGACGCTGGTGGCCCGGTAGGAGGCGCCCCAAGGGCCCCGTTACCGCTTTCGGTTTGCCCGGGTCGGGCACCTCTCTGAGAAGGCTCGCCCCCCGCCCCTTTGGCCCGCGGGCCGCCCCGCCCCGCGGCTTCCTCCAGGGCCGCGGGCACAGAGGCAGCGCCGGGCAGAGGAGCCAGAGCCGGCGAGCAGGCGGTGGCGGCGGCTGCGGAGGCGATGGTGAGACGGGCAGGGGCAGAGGGCGATTGTTCAGGGGCGTGAGGTAGGAGCCCGAACCCCACCCAGGGTGAGAGACACGCTGGTCGCATGGGCCAGACCCCCACTTTGCAGGCAGCCGGGGAAGGAGACACAGAGTGCGCCCCGTCGGGGCGGAGTGAGCGGAGCTGCGGCTTCCCACGCTCCTGCGGCAGTTACCAGCTCCCGGCAATACCCGGCAAAGTCACTTAACCTCCATGAGCTTTCTTTTCCGTACCATAAAGTAGGAGCAGCAATACCTACCTTAGTGGGTCCTTGAGAGGTTAAAGGAGATGTTTATAGTTGCTGCTACCAGGCACTCAGAACCCTTTGCTAAGAAAGTGGTAGGTAATGTGATGACCTCTGCAGCTCTTCCCGGGGCTGACAGGAGCCAGAGCTGGCCCAAGGGTGGAAACCTGAGTAAATGCTCTAGGCCGGGTGCTGAAGGATAAACACTTTCCCCGGGAGAAGAGAAAATAAGTTGTTTACTATAAAAAAAAGTTCCATGAAATTTTCAGTGTGACACAGGCTGACTCTTTCCTAACCTCTACCTAGTGACATAACCCTGCGTTGACTCACCCAAACTCCCGCTGCCGCAGACCTGCCATTTCCAAGGCAAAGGTGTCAGGGACCTCTGGTGCCAGGATCCCCCTCCCCTGGGGCTCCTGGGAAGATGGGCCAGGCTGGAAGCAAGTTTAGTACTCTGAGGCTGGATGCATGCGGGCTGGCTGGAGATGGCAGTGCCTGGATGGCTTCGTCTCTGGGGAACTGGAGGCAGGAAAGGGAAGTGGGGCAGGAAGGTAGCCCTTAGCTTTGAGTCCACACCAGGAAACTGAGGGAGGCTCTGAGAATGGGCTGGAGCTGAGAGCCCACTTCCGAGAGTGCAGGGTAAAAGATGGGGAGGAGGGTGGGCGTCCAGCTGGCCCTCAGCTCCTGGGGAGAAGAAGTTCGGAGATGAAGGTGAGCTAGGTTTGTTCTCTGGCTGTACCGGAGAACCTTGGGATGCTCACGGGTGCATTCCAGGCAAAGGGGGTTCAGAGCCTGCGGGAGTACATTGTTCCTCCAGCCTGTCTCCAGCTCCATCAGCTAACTCTCCCTCTCTTCTTGTTCCTTTTTCTGTCTCCAGCTCAGACTACCTAATTACCCCCACCCCTTTCCCTTTCCTTCTGGTCTCTTCTCTGTGACTCATTGGGTCAAAAAAGACACAGCAGCTCTTTTGTGCCACCAGCGTAGGACAAAGCAGTGGCAGGGAAGAGGGAAGTGAGCAATCATTTTTTGCACGCGTACACGTGTGTGGTGATAGTCTGTGTATGATCTAACAAATAAAGCTTGCCTGAAAGACCAGAGAGAGAAAGGAACAAGCCACAGCCGCCTCTCACCTCACCAACCCCTCAGTGGACATGCTTGTTCACATGTGTGGGCATGTATGTGTTTAGGTGCACATGGAAGTCAGAGGTGGATGTCAGGTGTCTCATTCAATAGCTCTCTGCTTTATTTATGGAGGCAGGGTCTCTGGCTGGGCCTGGAGCTCACCAGCTTGTCCCTGGGATCCCCTGTTTCTGTATCGTGAGCACTGGGATTGCAAACGGAACTGCTTGGCTTTCGTGTGGGTGCTCTGGATTCAAACTCTGGTTCTCAGACTAGGGCAGGAGGAGTTCTATTCAGGAAGCCATCTCCCTAGCATCATAAATGACTTTTAAAAAGATTTCATTGTGTGAATGTTTTGCCTACATGTATGAATGTGTGTCATGTATGTGAGTGCCTGTGGAGTCTGGAGGAGGGTGTTAGATCACCTCATGTTGGAATTATAGACGGCTGTGAACTGCCAAGTGGTGCTGGGAATGGAACCCAGGTCCTCTGGAAAAGCAGCATGTGCTCTTAACCACTGAGCCATCTCTCCAACCTCACTATAAATAATTTTAAAAAGTTACTTAGCTTGCTTGTTTTTGGGGGGACAAAGTATCATGAGGATCATGTTGGTGTGGAACCTACTATAAAGCTGAGCCTCCGTGCCTGACTAGGATGAACTATTTTTTGAGGCAGTCTTGCTGTATTGCCCTTAAACTACTTTTAGACAAGGCTGGCCTTGACATTGCAGCAATGCTCCTGCCTCTACCTCCCAAGTGCTGGGATTACAATGATCTGGTACCATGCCCAGCTACAGAATAATTCTTTTTTGTTTGTTGGGTTTTTTTTTGTTTTTGTTTTTTCTTGAGACAAGATCCCACAATGTAGACCGGGCTGGCCTCGAACTCTGCCTACTGAGTTCTGGGATGAAATAAATCCACAACTATGCTCAGCCGAAAATAAGTCTTGAAGTCATTCATCTGACGGAGTTTGGGTGTGTGGTCACAGGCTCCTCTCATCTGCACACCAGCTCCGTTGGCAGCATCAAGTGACCGGTAGGTAGTGGTGAGCCCGTCAGCTGCAGCATCACACCCCCACTCTCTCTATCTGGTTTAGCCCGGTTTAGACCGGTGGCCCCAGGAGTCTGACCATTCGGCCCTTAGATTGGTTACCTACTGACTCCAGGCAGCTTACCACCTCTGGGCTGTAAAACGGGGCCAATGACTCTGTCTTTGGTGGGTTATTGTGAAGATTTAGCCAGATACCCACCTGAACAGCCAGCTCAGTGCTGGTCAGGTGGTGTGCCCACTGCAAAGTGGCTGTTGCTATTGCTCGAGACTTAAGCCGCCGTCGCGCGCCTCCCCCCCCCCTAATCCTAACACTCCGGACCAGAGGCAGGAGGACTCCCCCAAGTCTCAGGCCAGGCTGTGCACTTCATTGAGAGTCTCTTTCGTGTTTGTTTGTTTGTTTGTTTTTAATTAAACTTTCTGAAAGGGCTGCAGTGTGTGGCATCCTAGATTCAGTCCCCAGTACCACACACATAATCAAAGGTCTCAATAGCCTGTAGCACCTGATGAAAAGACAGCAGCTCCTGGGTGATCCACAGAAGGTTCCTCACTTAGCTAAGAGGCAAGTGAATGCACAAGTGTGTGTGCAACGGGGAAGCCTTGGCTGCGTGTGCATCTCCTAAGAAGAGAAAGAAAAGGAAAGGTCACTGTCTTGAGGGACTTACAGCCACATCTAAGATATCCTTCCTAAGGCCCCCAACACTTCTTCATAAGGAGTGGTGTTGGCTGGAGTGTGGCTCAGCGGCTAAGAGTATTTGTTGCTCTTCCAGGGACCTGGGTTAGATTCCCAGCACCCAGATGGTGGCTCACAACCACCCTTCTCCAGACGCCAAGTTCCAAGGAACCTGACTTCCACATGGTGCACATACACACGCGCAGGCAAAATACTCATAGATAAAAATAAAATAAGCCTTAAAACACTGGCTGCTCTTACAGGGGACCCAGGTTTGATTCCCAGCACCCACATGGCAACTAACAGCTGTCTGTAACTCCAGTTCCAGGGGGTCACACACTCTTTTTTTTTTTGTTTTTGTTTTTGGTTTCCTCAGGTACTGTTTGCACCTGGTGCGCAGACATACATGCAGACAAAACACCCATACACACACACACACACACACACACACACACACACACACACACACACACGAAAATCAAAAGAAATAAATCTTGAGGAAAAAAAAAAAAGAGTGGGCAGGAGGAGCCAAGTGTGTATGATGGGATATGTGTAGTGAGTTCAAGGTCATCCTGACTACATTAGACCTGGACAGAAAAAGAAAATGGGCTGGAGAGGGGCCTTATTGATTAAGAGTAATTGCTGCTTCTACAGAGGACCTGAGTTCAGTCCTCAGTATCCATTTTGGGTGGTTCATATAGCCAGTGCCTGAAGAGACCAGGATAGGCTGTTAGATGCCCTGGAAGTGGAGTTACAGACGGTTGTACCCATCACGTGGGTGTTGGGAATCAAACCAAGGTCCTCAGGAAGACCAGCCACTGCCTCTAATAGCTGAACTGTCTCTCCAGCCCCCGTAAATATTTTTTAAAGATAAATCTTAGGGCTGAAGAGATGGCTCAGTAGTTAAGAGCACTGGTTGTTCTTGCAGAGGACCTGGATTTGATTCCCAGGATCCACATGGCAGCCTACAACAATCTATAATTCTAGTTCCATGGAAGTCTGACATCCTCTTCTGATCTTCTTGGGCACCAGGCACACCCATGGTGCCCATAATCACATGCAGGAAAAAATACTCATTCACATAAAGTAAGTAAATCTAAAAAAAAAAAAAAAAAAAAATCATATGTTTAAGAAAAAGAAGTCTTGCCGGGCAGTGGTGGCGCACGCCTTTAATCCCAGCACTCGGGAGGCAGAGCCAGGCGGATCTCTGTGAGTTCGAGGCCAGCCTGGGCTACCAAGTGAGTTCCAGGAAAGGCGCAAAGCTACACAAGAGAAACCCTGTCTCGAAAAACCAAAAAAAAAAAAAAAAAAAAAAAAAAAAAAAAAAAGAAAAGAAAAAGAAGTCTTTAGTAAAAAGAAAAAGGGATGAAAAATGGTCTCCATTAATACTAATTGATATTATTTATTTAGCATTTAGTATGGGCCAGGCATTGTTTAGGCTTTTGTTTAGAATGTACTACATAATCTGAGCTAATATGAGATCTCCGAGGTAAGCACTGTTCTTACCACTTTACAGAAGAGGAAGCGTTTGGTCGGAAAGGTGGAAGCCTCGGTGTTAGTGAATCAGCTGGGAAGTGGCAGGCGGGATTTGAGGTGAGGGATGCAGTATACCTTGTTTTTGAGATAGAGTCCTCCCGTCTCCCATGCCCCCAGAAATGAAGTTATAAGTGCTCACCAATACACACAGTTTTTACATGAGAACGAGCCAGCAGGCTCTGGGAATTTTCCTCTATCATGTCATGTGCTCTGTCCTCCTCCACGTGCTAGGGCTATGTTCTTGCGTGCTCACACCCTACTTCTTGTTTTTAAGAGGCATGGTCTCGGGCAGAAGCAGGAAGGTATCTGTAAGTCCGAGCAGCTTAGTTGGTCTATATATTGAATTCCATGCCAGCCAGGGGTATGTAAAACAAAACAAAACGGTGGGTGGTGTGGAGGGGGAGGTGCTCACCAATAGTCTGAAGCTCTCCGTGTGTGTGTGTGTGTGTGTGTGTGTGTGTGTGTGTGTGTGTGTGTGTGTGTTCCTGCTCTATCACTCTCTGCTGCATTCCCTTGAGACAAAGGCTCTCACCAAAGCTGGAGCCAGAATGGCAGCCAGTAAAACCAATGATCCTCTCTCTCCGCTCTCTACCAGAGCTGGAGGTATTGGGGTGTGCAGCCTTAACTGGCTTTTTACATGGGTGCTTGGGATCCAAACTCAGAAGCTTATAAATGCACTCTTACCCACTGAGCTCTCTCCCCAGCCCACACACTCCCAGCCTCCGCCTTGAGACGGTCTCATGTAGTCCAGGCCAAAGATGGCCTTGGACTTCCGATTCTCTTGCCTCTGCCTCTGGAACGTTGGGATTACAGGCGTGTGTCACACCTAATGCTTTTGTCTTGTTTTTGAGACAGATCTCACTACACAGCCCAGGCTGGCTTGGGACTGGAGATTCCCGGCTTATGCATGCCGCCACACCTGACTTGGTTGGGTTTTATCACTTCCTCCACACTAGTTTCCACCCCTTGACTTCTGCGGCTTTCCCTAGCCCCACCCAGCCTTTCCACGCTCTGCCAGGTCCCTTCGCTAGTGGGCTGTGTCCCTGTCTCTGCCAGAATGGCTCGGCTCCATTCCAACATCTGTCCTTTTGGTTACAATTGTGACCCTTGTAATCTACCCACTCCACGAGTGGC
Source organism: Peromyscus leucopus (assembly GCF_004664715.2). Taxonomy (NCBI): domain Eukaryota; kingdom Metazoa; phylum Chordata; class Mammalia; order Rodentia; family Cricetidae; genus Peromyscus; species Peromyscus leucopus. The sequence continues at coordinate 88,794,116 of NC_051065.1, read as the reverse complement.
TAGGGCACTTTATGTCTCCGTGTGTAACTCTACCCTTCTCTGATGGTATCACATGTTTCTTTTCCTCAGCTAGAGAGAAGTCTCCCTGAAAACAGGCACAATTCATTCAAAAAATATCTGCCGTGTGTCTACCAGCTGCCAGGCCCTTGGCTGCGTTACAGGTGGCACAGGACAGCATGGCCCTTGCTTGCCCTCGGCTCAACTCTTCCCCGACACTTTCCTAGCGATTTATCTTTCGTACTTCCAGCAGAGACCTGTGCATATAGTTAGGGTCTTTTTGCCTCTGGTTGAGGGGGGCCAAAGTGGGCTGGGGTTTGGTGGCTGTGTTCCCTGGAATGTATGTGTTCTTTTAGGCTGGTAGCCCATCTTGGCTCCCGATAGGCAGTGCCATGGCTTCGCTGTGGAGGGGAAAAGCTCCAGATTGTAGCCGGAGGCACAGCCAGCTCTCCATAGAATGTGACTCTGCGTTTCCCCTTGGATGGGAATAAGATAACAACAGTGGTAGCATCCAGAACAGAAGAACAGAGCTGGAGATGTAGTTCAGCAGGTAGAGAGGGCTTCCCTGAGCATGAATGAAGCCCTGGGCTTTGGTCACCAGCACCACATAAGCTGGGCATGGTAGGGCACACTTGCACTAGCTGGGCATGGTAGGGCACACTTTGCACTAGCTGGGCGCATGGTAGGGCACACTTGCACTACTAGTACTGAGGAATGAGGCTAACAGGGTTAGAAGTACTAGGTCATTTTGGGCTGTATAGTGTGTTGGAGGCCAACCTGGGTGATGCAAGACCTTGTCGAAAAAGAAAAAAGATAAGAGAAAGGATACAGAAAGGGGAACGATGCTGGGCAATGGCTCAGTGGTTAACAGCACTTATCACTGAAGCATGAGCATTGGTGGGGCTTTCGGCTACCAGCCTCGTCCAGGTTCAGCGAGAGACCTGCTCTCAAGGGAGTAAGATAGGCAGTGAGAGAGCAGGGCACTGGCATCCTCCTCTGGCCTCTGGGTGTATTACAGGCAGGTGTACCAGCAAAACCACACCCAGCACACTCATGCTGCAGGGTGGGGGCGGGCAGTTGGGGACAGGACAGACAGACAGGAGCCATAAGGTGGCTCAGCAGGTGAAGCGCTTTCTCCACACAAGCCTGCTGCCCTGAGTTCAACCCCAGGACCCATGGGAAAGTGGACAAGATGTCCTCTGACTTCCCCATCTGGGTCCCCCTATAATAATAAAAAACGAAAATACCCCCAGCATCCTCCCACCAACCTCCAGCGGTGATTCTTTAAATCTTTGTCCATTCCCAAGTTTTTGGAGTGTTGGGATCTGGGGAAGTTCAAACAATGGAGCCTTGTCCACCAATCCAGTAGTCACGGTGGGGATGACAACCGACTCAGGAATGGAGGAAGCTGCCCTGTGTCCCAGCCTCTGCACCCTCTGCCTCCTTGGTTTGCCTGCCCCACTTTCAAAACAAGCTGTTTTTCTAGCTCTTAGATAAATATTGACCTATCTGGGTTTCAGATGCCTGTCCCTCGAAACTCCTGCTGGGCTAGATAAGCACATCAGGAGAACCTCTCTTGAGACTAAGAGTTCCTTTTGGATAGGCAATCCAGCAACTGACCCCTTTCCTGGGTCCTTGCAGTGACCAGCACTGTGTTGGCCTCCCAGGCTTCTGGATGCTGGAGGATGGACTAGGGTGCTGCCCCCTGCCCTCCCTTTGGGAGCTTGTGATCTAGCTGTGGAGAGAGGACTCATGCCCTGGGAATGCTCTGGGGCTGTGTGCAGGGAAGCTGTGATGATCCTGTGTGAGGGTTCTTGCCTGTGGAGGAGGTAATCCTCTGTGACTACCAGGTCTCTTCCAACACACATTCTCTGCTTTTAAGTGGAATTCTGTCAAATGCCAAAATGTCTGCTGGGAACAATGGGAGATATGGGCTGGCCGGAAGTGGGGGGTGGGGTGGGGGGGTGGGTTTGACATTCTGTGAAAAGGAGATAGAATGGGGAAGGACGAGGCTGGGGGAGGGAGTTGCTGTGGTTTGCTAATCCTCTGGTGTTCATCTTCCTGAATAGACCTGCTCTGGTCTCGGCACAAGGCATCTAGGGACGGCAGGGCTTTTGCCCCCACCCCATCCCCCCTTCCCCTTTCACATCCCCCAGATTGACACTTGTGCCTTTCTCATCCCAATCCTCCAAAACAAACTGGGTTTCCTGGTTAGGTGAAGCTGGGCCGCCCAGGTTCAGAAGCCAAAGATTGTCACTTGGATACCATTGAAAACTGTGGATCCCAGGGAAACAAGCCCTGGCTGCCTAGAAGGCTGGAGGCCAAAGGCCAGAGGGTCTCAGGTTCCCAGGAGGAGAGCACATTAGAAGGTGGCCACTGAAAAGTGGAGAGCAGGTTAGCTCAGAGGCAGAACTGGCCTGACTGGCCAGGGGTCCAAAGAGGGAGAGGTGAGCTGCTTGGTTTGAGAGAGGTTCTAAGCAGAGATGCTGATGTGACCTGGTCTCAAAAGACCTTTCTAGTCTTGCGGGGTGAATATTTTTTTTCTTGCCTGGCTCCCTGCTCTTTGCCATTTCTTGGGGTCAGTGGGAAGCCGTAGGACAGATGGACACTGGGTAGATGCCATCTTGGAGCAGGTGAGCAAAGTGTCTGCTTTGTGGGAAGCTGGAGGCCTGGGAAGCTCCCAGTGTGAGGTAACATAGAAGAAGCTGAGGTGCTGAAACCTGGAGCGGATGGGTAAAGAGCCCGGAGGTCAATTGCTCAGAAGGCAGCCCTTTAACCTGAATAGCTCAAGCCTTTACACACAAAGGATGCTATTACTCATCTGCCATACCCAGACATTGCAGGGGAGCGGGGAGTTTAGGTCTTTTGTGCGGGAGGAAGGCTGGGTGGGGAACTCTTGTATCCTTGACCTTGGGCTTGGTGCTCAGGCAGGGAAAGAATTGGAGCGATGCCAGCGGCAGGCGGACGAAGTGACGGAAATCATGCTCAACAATTTTAACAAGGTCCTGGAGCGTGACCACAAGCTGGCAGAGCTGGAGCAGCGCTCAGACCAGCTCCTGGACATGGTGGGTGGCCGCTGGGAATGGGGGAGGGACAGGAGAAGTCTGACCCTTAGAGGGAGCTCTTAGGCTTGGCTGGGGAGGCTGTAGGTGGGGTCTGGGGCTTGCTTGCTTCCTAGTGTGGGACTTCTGGTTTCCGACTAGTGGGTTTCACCAAGATGGCCTTGGGTTGGGGCTGTAGCTCAGATAGAGTGCTTACCTAGCATGCATGGCCCTGGCCCCACTCCCCACCACGGCATGAAACACAGCGGTGGTCCACCTGTGATCCCAGCACTCAGGGAATCCAGAGATCAGAAACTCATTCTCCATCACACAGTAAGTCCAAACCGGAGCTACATGAGACCCTGTCTTACAAAAACAAACAAACAAACAAAATAAATAAATACACCTAAGAAGTCTTTGGAGCTGTGCACATTCTTAGAGGTCAAGGGCTAAGTGGGTGTGAACTAGCAGAATCAGGAGTCAGGTGTTACAGCAGTGTTGGAGGTCGGGAACCAGGCTGGAAGGGTCCCGGGGGACAGGGTAGGGAGGATGCTGGTATAGAGATGGAGAGCTGGCTTTGAGGCCCTGTGGGAACCATTAACTCTCTTTCTCTCGGTGTCTCTGGGTACCCACAGAGTTCGGCCTTCAGCAAGACAACCAAGACTCTAGCCCAGAAGAAGCGCTGGGAGAACGTTCGGTGCCGGATCTACTTGGGGCTGGCGGTGGCTGGTGGCCTGCTTATCATCCTGATTGTGTTGCTGGTCATCTTTCTTCCAGGGAGTGGTGGGAACAGTAGTAATCCATAGGCCTAGGATACAGGCATTGTCTTAGGGACTGGGGACTGACCCAGCCAGGCCTGGAGGAGAGGCTGAACGACTGTACTGGCCTGTTCTGGTCTCCAGAGAGTCCCGGTGTTTGCTTCTGTCTCGGCCAACCTCGGAGAGTACTGAAGGGCATCCTGGATATGTGCACCCCTGCATCTCCCATCATGCCATGGACTGACCCTTGAGGGCAGCCTGCTGCTGCACTGGCCCTACTAGGCGACACACTGGAGCTCAGTAAAAGCAGCTGTTTGGTTAAAAGTGTGCTCTCGCTCTCTCTCTCTCTTTCTCTCTCTCTCTCTGTCTCTCTCGCACATACACACACCACAGACACAGATGTGTACACACACACACACACACGCTTTCAGACACAGAAACAACACACACACACACACACATCCCACAGACACAAAAACATAGTACATACTGTATACACACACACACACACACACACATACATATATACACTAAATTAATTTAATTTAAAAAAGAAAAGAAAACCTGTCGCCCAAAGGACTATATTCCAGTAGATGACTCCTTCCTTTGCTTTTTCTCCTTGGTTTTGCCCTACACAGACAGACCTGTAGTATCTGGGCAGACACAGCAACTCACAAAACAGACGTTTGCACCTATTCCCATGAAAGTGAAACCCATCATGTCTGACATCTTGGGGGTTCTTAGAGGACCCAGATGGAAGAATTAAGAAGAGAGGGCTTGCTGGGAGTCCAGCTCAGTTTCCAGAGTGCTTGCCTAGTGTGAACGAAGTTCTGAGGTTGATGGTGGCACACACCTCTAGAGACCCAGCACTCAGGAGGTAGAGGCAGGAGGATTACAAGGTCAAGATCATCCTTGGCTATAGTCAGTTTGAAGTTAGTCTGGGCTATATGAGGCCCTGTCTCAAAAGCAAAAAGTTGGCTGGAGAGAGGGCTCAGTGGTTAGGAAGGCGCACTGCTCTTACAGAGGACCCAAATTTGCAAGTTCAGTTCCCATCTCTCAAGTCAGGTACTTCATAACCACCTCTAGGTCCAGCTTCAGGGAGATCAACCTCTGTGGGAAGCTGCACTTAAGTGTACACACACTCACAATTTACACAACATTTAAGAAAAACAAGAAACCTGCCGAGAGATAACCTCATAAAGTGTTTGCCTTGAAAGCACAGGGACCTGAGTTACATCTCCAAAACCCATTTTAGAAAGCCAGGTGTGTAGTCCAATGTGGTAGCCTTAACCTTGATCTAAGCCCTGGGCAAGTAGGGACAGGCAGGTCTCTGTGAGACTGAGGCTAGCCTGGTCTACATAGTGAGATCCTCTCCCAAAAAACATGAACAAACAAAAACCACTATGGTGACCTTCTTGTACATCCAGAACTGGGAAGGTAGAGACAGACAAATCCCTGGGGAATCAGTAGCCACCACCCTAGCCTAATTGGTGAGCTCCAGGCCAATAGGACGTGCTGTCTCAAAAAACAATGTAAGCTGGTGAGTAAAGAATATGGAGAGATGGCTCAGCAGTTAAGAGCGCTGGCTGTTCTTCTAGAGGTCCTGGGGTTCAATTCCCAGCACTGACATGGCAGCTCACAAGTGCCTTGTAATTCCAAGATCTGACACCCTCACACAGACATACAAGCAGGTAAAGCACCAATGCACATAAAAATAAATTATTTAAAAAAAAAAAGGCTGAGCGGCGGTGGCACACACCTTTAATCCCAGAGCCAGGCCGGATTTCTGTGAGTTCGAGGCCAGCCTGGTCTACAGAGCAAGATCCAGGACAGGCACCAAAACTACACAGAGAAACCCTGTCTCCAAAAACAAAAACAAAAACAAACAAACAAACAAAAAAAACACAAAAAAAACCAAAACTGTGATGTTTGGGGCTGGGCTGGTATACTGGTATGTGCCTTGAATCCCAGCATTTGGGAGGCAGAGGCTAGTAGATCTCTATGAGTTCAAGGCTAGCCTGGTCTACAGATAAAGTTTCAGAAGAGCCAGGACTGTTACACAGAGAAACTCCGTCTCAAAAAACCAAAAAATGGTCAAAATAATGCTCATCTCTTCTTAATCGCTGCTAATTTCTCAGCTCCAGATAACCAGCATAGATTGTCCCACTAGAGCTCAGGCTTCACTTCAGTGGTTCTGGTCTGCTGTTAATCACCACTGATTCTTCAGCCCCAGCTGCCCAGAGCCATCGATTCTTTTTGTTGTTGTTGCTTTTGAGACAGGGTTTCTCTGGGTAGCCCTGGCTGTCCTGGAACCCACTCTGTAGACCAGGTTGGCCTTGAACTCACAGAGATCTGCCTGCCTCTGCCTCCTGAGTGTTGGTATTAAAGGCATGCACCACCACCACCAGGCTAAGCCACAGATTTTTAATTCAAATATATCTCACAAACAGCCCCGACAGAGTCTTTAAGGGATTCGCAAACTTCCCTCTGAACCTTTATTAAGCCAGGCCTCCACCATCTGCATGGCTGTCAGCATTATCTTCCAAGTCCCCACAAGTTCATTAAGTTCTAGGACTTTAACATAACTTTCCCAGCCCAATGTCCCAACATCCTTTCCAATCTTCCCAAACATAGTATGTTCAGATCTGCCACAGAAATACCCAAGTCCTAGTGCCAACTTCTTTGCTTTGTTTTATTTATTTATTTTTATTTTATATATTATATATATATAAATATATATATATTTCGAGACAAGGTTTCTCTGTGTAGCTCTGGTGGTCTGGGAATTCACTCTGTAGCCCAGGCTGGCCTCAAACCCGCAGAGATCCACCTGCCTCTGCCTCCTCCAGAGTGCTGGGAGTAAAGGCCTGTGTCTCCACTGTCAGGCATTGTTTCCTTTCTATTGTAGTAAAACACCATGACCAAAAGGAACTTGTTGAGAAGGGGTTTGTTTCAACTTAAAATTGTAGTCTATTTTGAAAGGAAAGTCAGGACAGGAAACCAGGGCAGGAACTGAGGCAAGATCTGAAGCAGAGGCCATGGAGAAATACTGCTGACTGGCTTTCTCGGCTTTCTTTCTTTCTTTTTTTTTAAATTTTTTTTGTTTTTTTTTAAATTTTTTTTGTTTTTATTGGTTTTTCAAGACAGGGTCTCTCTGTGTATCCCTGGCTGTCCTGAAACTCATTCTGTAGCCCAGGCTGACCTTGAACTCACAGAGATCTGCCTGCCTCTGCCACCCGAATACTGGGACTAAAGGCCTGCACCTCCACCGCCCCGCTCATCAGCCTGCTTCCTTGTACAATCTTGGGGCGTCACTGCCTACAGTGGGCTGGGCCCTTCCATATCAATCATTAATCAAGAAATGACTTTGTCTACAGGCTCATGTGATGGAGGAATTTTCTCAGTTGAGGGTCCTTCTTCTCAGATGACCCTAGTTTTTGTCAAGTGTGGGCTATAGAGGCAGTGTCTCCCTAAGAGCCCAAGCTGGCCTCTTAAATTCTCAGATTACCACCATGCTTGCTCTAAGAATTTGTTACCTTCCCTGGGTTTATTGTCACCTTCCTCTTCTGAGAATGATATAGCACTTTGCCCTGCTAAGTAGGTCAACAACACTGACTTTGGGCAAGCCGCTTCTGGGACTCAGGTTTCATACATATAAAAGGGTGCAGAAGTAATGCGGGTGCAGTTCAGTGGTAGAGAAAGTGCTTAGCGTGGACTCCAGGCTCTGTAGTTAAGCCCCCATGAGAAAAAAGAAAAGCAGAAGGTACCTCACTACAGTATCAGACTACTACAGTGATGAAATATGGGCTTTTCGTTTTCTGTATGTGTCTCCTTTTATTCTGTTTAAGACAGGATCTTACTATGTAGTCCATACTGGTCTTGAACTTGCAATCCTCTGGCTGTCACCTTTTTTTAAAAGGATTTGTTTTTATAACTGTGTATGTGTTTCTGCCAGTTGAACGTAGGTATGGGGGAGGAGGGGGAAAGAGGGGCTACCTGGAGCTGGAGTTATAGGAGGTTGTAAACTGCCCGACTTGAGCTCCTAACCATGCATGGTTTTGTCTTTCTTCCTCTCTCTTTCCTTATTTGTTTATATATTTTTTTTTATTTTTATTGATTGACAGATTGAAATAGGGTCACACTTCGTAGCCTTGGTTGGCCTCCCACTCAAAGAAATCCGCCTGCCTCTGCCTCCTGATTTACGGGATTAAAGCCATGCAGCACCAGGTCCTTTTCTTCTTCTTCTTTTTTTTTTTTTTTTTTTTTTTATGTGTGTGAGTGTTTTGCTGCATGTCCGTCTGTCCGTCGTTTGTATGCCTGGTGCCCGCAGAGAGCGTCGGAACGCCTGAAAATTGTGTTAACCGACGGTTGAGCGCCGCCCTGTGGGTGCTGGGGCTAGAACTTGGGCCAGCTTAGCTATCTCTTTAGCTCCTCCACCCCTCCTTTTTATGCCTAAAACCTAATGAATGCGTGGGAATTTTCCTCCCGTGGAGTAGGTGGGGCGTGAGGGTAAATTCAACCAATGAGACGCAATACAAAGATTTCCGGCTCGCATTTTCACTTAGGGAGCGCGGCGAGGGCCGACTGAGCGTGGTGCTGGACAAGTCCCCGGAATTTCCTTGTTCTGCGACTCTATTGGCCTTAGCCTTTGGTCACCTGACTCACCCGACCAATGAGAGGCGGCTGAATCAGTACTTCCGCCTTTGTCAGCGGTCGGCGAGCCACTACGGCCACCTCGCGGATACTCTGATTGGCTGTCATCTCGAAGCTCGCTCGCTTATTGGCCAGGGCGGGATCCGGCTCTCCAGCGGCAAGCTAGAGCTGGGCCAGAGAAGCCCAGCCGCCCGGCAGCCATGGCGTCCTACTTTGATGAGCACGACTGCGAGCCGTTGAATCCTGAGCGCGAGGCCCGCAACAATATGTTGCTGGAGCTCGCGAGGAGAGTGCGCGGGGCTTGGAGCTGGGCCCCGGGCAGCAGGTTTCTGGGCTGGGGCTTGGCGGAGAGGGCCGGTAACCTGGGAGATGGGATGGATAATAGGGAATGTTAAGTCTGGGCGACGCGATCGGTCGGAGTCGTTAATTTTGGGCCATTAGTGAGCAGGGCCCGCCCGGGGATCTTGGGAGGACTGAGCTGGAAAAGGTGGGAGTCGCAGAGGGAGGCAGCGGAAAAGATTGTCATGGGGGCGGGCACGGCCTGTGCCCATGTGCGTAGTCAATTGGATAGTATTTTGCTAGCAATAAGCTAGCACGAAAGCTCACTGCCGCCCTGGAATCAACTTGGCTTTCCCGGATCATTCCTGAGCGACTTCCTTGAGACTGCTACTTCGTGTAAAATGCTAGGGTTGTCTGATCACACCACCATGCTGGTGTTTTTCTTGTGTTTTGAGAGAGTCTTACTATGTATTCCCAACTGGCCTGTAACTCAGTATGTAGGTGAGGCTGGCCTCGAACTCACAGCCTCCTAAGTGTTGTGATTAAAGGGGCGAGACCCCTCCGCTCCCACCCCACTTTCGTTTTTCCTCCTGAGCAGCTATTGTGTACTAGTCGTTATTACTACTGGCCAGGACAGGTGTTTTTGTCTGTTAGTGTCTAGTGGATTATGGGGCCAAAAATGTGGGTTGTTTTTTTTTTTTTTTTAGTTCTGATTCTTATACTTTCCCCTCAGATCACTCTTTAATAGGATGGACTTTGAGGACTTGGGATTGGTAGATTGGGAACACCACCTGCCCCCACCAGCTGCCAAGGCTGTGGTGGAGAGCCTCCCCAGAACAGTCATCGGTAGCTCCAAGGCTGGTGAGGATACAAGTTCTTTTTTTTTCTTTTTAGGAGATAAGCCAGACGTGCCATCTCCCCCAAGCCAGCACAATCTGGCCTGTTAGTTTTCTAGGCCAAGCCTGAGTCTGAGTGGGAGGTTGGGGTGGGGCCTTCACGGTTCTCCTGATCAGCACTTCCTCTTCAAGAGCTCAAGTGCCCCGTGTGCCTCTTGGAGTTTGAGGAGGAGGAGACTGTGATCGAGATGCCCTGCCATCACCTCTTCCACTCCGACTGCATTCTGCCCTGGCTAAGTAAGGTACTTCTTCCGGCCTCACCTGCCCTGGCACCAATTCCTGAGCTGCTTTTGTGGTTCCGGACTGAGCTGGGAATCCAGGAAGGGCGAGAGCAGGGGCGGGAATCAGGAGCAGGGAAGGGCTGGAAGACTGCTCTGATTTGTCTAGACCAATTCCTGCCCCCTGTGCCGCCATGAGCTGCCCACTGATGATGACAGTTACGAAGAGCACAAGAAAGACAAGGTAGGGCTGGTGCTTCTGAGGAGGGGGGGCAGTGGGCGTGGTCACCCCACCCCTGCACCTCGGCAGGCTCCTCACTTCGCCTCCCCTCCAAGTCAGTCTGGTTGAGGGGCAGAGAGGCCTTAGCATTGTTGCAGCTAGGAGCCTGAAAAGGGGCCTTATCCATGAGTATGCCGGCCCGCCCTGCCTAGCTTTTGTCTGTCTTCCAGGCTCGGAGGCAGCAGCAGCAGCACCGTCTGGAGAACCTCCACGGAGCCATGTACACGTGAGGCAGCGGTTAGGGCCGAGAGCTCAGCCCCTGTGACTGAGTCCTCCCTTTTGCACTTTGAATCTTCATTAAAGGTTTCTCTGCCCGCCCTGCAGCTGCACCGATCACACGCTGCCTGCCGGAGCCGGGCTCTGCACCCTCCACCCTGCTGCTAGTGAGAAAGCTGATGGCCGAAGGTGCCAGGCTGCATTTCCCTCTCTGCTGGCCTCTAGCCTCTGGGTGGTGGGGCCCTGGGGGCAGCCAGGGCTTGGGTCTGAGTGTTCTTGGTTAGAAGTCAAACTGTGTCAGCGTCTGGCCCTTTGTAGCTGTTTAAAACTGATAAACTAACTTGCACCACCCCCTTCCGGAAGAATCTAGTTAACCTTGGGACCTTTAGTTAACATTGGAATCCTGGGGGTGTTCTTTAGTTCCACCGAGAAAACTTTTAACATTGTAAAAGTTGCCCTCTGTATCCCACCCCCGTCCCTGTAGGCGCCGGTATCGAGGAATCAAAGTTCAAGCCAGACTGGGTAGGGGAAAGAAATGAGACTACAAAGTCAAGCCAGTTCTTTGGCCTGTCTAGAGACTCACAAAGGGGGCCAAGCACTTGTGGAGGTCTTGAGAGTGGGTTCTACTGTGTGACCCTGGCTGGCTTGGAACTCACTGTATTGACCAGGCTGATCCTGGTCTATACAAATCACACTCTGTACAGAACTTTGGAGATCCTCCTGCCTCTACCTCCCCAGTGCTAGGATTACTGGTTTGTACCATCATGCCCAGACCCTTCTGATGTATTTTGATGGCACCTGTCACTCTTAGTTACTGGCAACCCTCAAGAATCTCTCCTTCTTTTCATCCCTGCCGACTGGGTCAGACCCTCCCTGATTCTCCAGAGCAGACTGCAGACATGCAAATTAGAATTCTTTTTAATAGATATAAAAAAGTACTAAAATACTCATGTGGTTCTGCTGTGTTATTTGCCCTAAAGGAAGTGAGGGGCAGAGTGAAGAACCCAAGTGCAGCTGGGTGGGCCTTCCCTTAGGCTAAGGCATGCGCCTCCCATCCTCCAGGCTTTGGGGCCCCTGCTGCCCCAGCCCCCAATTCCTGCAGCAGGAAACCCCAGTGGTCTGGCTCTGGCACTGGGAGAAGAAGGCACCTGAAGGGCTGGCAGGGCAAGTGAGGAGAGGTGACCTTGAACACAAAATACTACTCTGGTATGGGGGGGACAGGACATGGAGCAGAGGCCGCTGGTGAGGCCGGGCTCCTCGATGGCACAGGTGGATGTTGGATGGCCACTTCTCCAGAAGCGAGGAAGCCTAGATCCCAACAGTGCCCTCGACTGGTTGTTTTTGGTACAAAATAAATGCAAAGAAGGTAGAGGGTGCGGGTGCTGCGGAGGCTGGGCCAGCCACCCTCCAGACTCAGATCATGGCAATACTCTCGGGGGCACAGTTGAGGTGGGTAGAGGTGCTGCTGCTCCCAGAGGACTTACAGGCCCTGCCAGGGGCAGGCTGCAGTGCAGCCACCAGTGTGTCTGAGGAGACGGCCCCGAACTCGTAGCTGAAGGTGCCGTAGAAGATGAGGATGTCGAGGACAAACACCCATTCACACAGGGCAGCCCCGTGCTGTAGCTGAGAGCTCTCGTGGAGGAAGAAGACTCCACCTGGAGCGGGGTTAAGGACGGGTTCGATCCCATGTGTGGACCTGGCTACACTGTTTGGCCGTCCCAGATTCTGAAGCTGGCTGAGGTAAAGGATCAGACCTCCTAAGGAGAAGACTACTAGGATGATGGTCACTGGGCTCAAGATGCCACCCCTCCCCCCGACCTGGGCTGGGGGTGAGTTCCCGGCTACCCGGTCCCAGAAGGATACTAAGGACCAGGGTGATGAAGGCGATGACAGCCAGCGCACTTCGCAGGTAGGCCATAGCCAGGTCCAGGGTGGTGGTGGCCCCGTGGTAGAAGAGAACACATTGCAGGCACACAAAGAGCAGCCCGGCGGGGAAGGCCACACCAGCTCCAATGTAGTGTAGAGACTTGGCATGGTCCACCTGGCCCGACGGGTTAATCCATGAAGTAGCCCCACCTCTCTGCCCCATCCATCCCTTCTCGGCCCCTCAACCGCTCCCTTGATCAACCTCCAGTGTCGCCGCTACAGGCAGCCAGACCCTATAAAGGGGAGGTGGGGGGGAGGCACCTGGAAGTTGCCGACCACCACGAGGCCCGCGGCGTTGGTGCAGCCGGTGATGAGTGCGGTGGTGTTGATCCAGGAGTGCCGGCTCTGCTCCAGGAGCTGCCCGTACCGAAGGAGGCAGATCAGGGCCACTAGGGGAAGACAGTGATGCTGGGACCAGTTCTCGCCTTCCTCCAGCCTTGCCTTCCCAGCCTGCCCTCCAGTTTCGTGCCTGCTCAGGCACTCCAGCCTCTTGCGGAGAGCTGAGAGCTACCAGGGCACGGACACGTAGGTAGAATTGTTTCTGTGCCATCCCCGCCCCCCCCCAATGCCAGGCTTTTACCCAGGGCAGCTGGGTGAAGATTAGTTAGTATCTGGCCTTCACTGAACAGGAGAGAAGTTGCCCCTTTCACCAGCTCTTGGTGATGGGGCAGGCTGTGCAGAGTAAACATTTCTGGGCTTTTCTAGAGATGAGGGCAGGAGTCTGATGATATCACTCACCCATAAAAGCACCCATGTTGCCAATGAGGCTGAAGAGGCAGCTCTCTGGGGGATATGTTCCACACTTGCTGAGGGGAGGGGTGAGGACAGTGAGGCAGGAGTAACCCATGGCCCTCTACACCTCTCCTAGACTCTCCGTCCCCCCCCACGGGGTGGGGGGGAGACTTTATCTGTACTTGGCCCTTCAGCAGACAAGCCTCTGATTTAAATAGAGCTCCTGTGTGAGACTTAAAGAGGTGCCCTAGAGTGCCTGGCAGATCTGAGACTCCTTGCTGAGTCCTGCAGCTGGTCTAGATTTCCTTGGACTTGTGTTGGGCACTCGGAAGTGCTGACCTTAAATCCGGTACTTTCATTGGCTAGCTGTGTGACCTGAATGAATATTTCCAAGGCTGTTTCCACATCAAAAGCAGTGAAAACAGAACCTAACCTGAAGGAAGGAATAAAAGGCACCCCTGGCATATAAAACTCAGCAGAATGCCCAGCTCCTAGAAATAGCAAGTAGTGCATTTATTTCTTTGGAACAGGGTCTTACATTGCTCAGGCTAGCCAAAAACTAGCTGGGGATGACCATGAACTTCTGATCCTCTTGCCTTAATCTCCAGAGTGCTGGGGCTGCAGGCATGTGTTACCACATCTAGTTTTTTGTTTGTTTGTTTTTCGAGGCAGGGTTTCTCTGTAGCTTTGCGCCTTTCCTGGAACTCACTTGGTAGTCCAGGCTGGCCTCGAACTCACAGAGATCTGCCTGGCTCTGCCTCCCGAGTGCTGGGATTAAAGGTGTGTGCCACCACCACCCAGCTACCACATCCAGTTTTATGTGGTGCTGGCCTTTGTGTGTGCCAGGCGGGCATTCTGCCAGCTGAGCTATATGGGCAATGCCCAGGCTCCCCCTTGTCTCTTCTCTGAGACAGGGTCTCACATGACCAGGCAGGCCTTGGATCCATCTTTGGACTACTTCCCAAGTGCTAAGGTTATAACCTCTGTCACTTTAGCCTCGCTAGTATTCATTGGCTCAGAATCGTTCTTCTTGAGATCCAGGGACAGCCCTGTGCGTGAGGGGGTTTCTGGAGGTCTGGAGGGACCTAGGGTCTGCCCAGTTTCCAGGACCTACCTGATGAGAGGAACATCGTCAAGGGTGCAGCAGGTCTTCGGGCCCCCTTGTTCAGCAGGGTCAGGAGAGCAGGACTCATTGTAGGACCTGGCAGGTAGGACACGGGGTACAAGATTGGAGGAAGGAGTATCTCAAAACCTCAGCCTGTAGCCTTAGGCTTCAGGAGAAATCTTCCAGACCTCCCAGGGCCTTCCTGAAGCAGAGACAGGATGAAGGGATGACGGGAAGTGGGTGGATGGCCAGGATGTCAAGCCTGGAGACCAGTGTCAGAGAACAGCAGGAGGTCTATGGTCTCCATGTGGCTTGTGGGCTCAAAGAGGGACAGAGATGAAGGGAGCTTTAGAGTGAGGCCACCTGCAGACTGCTCCATACCAGTTCTCCACTGGGCACACGTGGCGGTTCATCACGGCCATGGCATACCTGTGGAAGCAGACCTGTCACTGTCCCCGTGTCTCTTCCGGCCCAGCCACCCCTCCTGGCTCTTTGACTTTTGGCCTAATTCAGCCTCACTGTCCTTGCTGTCTTTTGGTGGGGTGAGGAGGTAGGTACTGATGCTATAGCAGACCCTGTAGAATTGCCTCCAACCAAAGACCCTCTGCAAGTTGCCCTGCTTAGAAGTCTATGTCGGAGCTGTCTCGCTGGACTGCAGTGGTGCCCGCATGTCTCAAGAGGCTGTGTGCCCAGGAATCAGGCCAAGCTTTGGCGACAGACAGAGTGACCATGGGTACCTACCATTCTGGAGCCTACAAACAAACCAACGGACTGTGTGTTTGCCATCAAGCTCCTTTAGGCCCCCCTCAACCCGCACCCCTGTTACTCACACTGTCCATATGCCCGTGATGGAGAATGCAGATAGGCTGACAGGAAGGAGGATCCAGGCGGTCATGAGGGAGTGGAGCCAGGGTGGTGGTAGTTTGGGGGTAAGGACAACAGGTAGGTGGGGAAGAGGGGACAGGCCCAGCTACCTTGAGATATTTCGGCCACAATCATCAGCTGCCCTGGCCTGGTGGGGGAGAAAGATCAAGGTCCAGGGTCTGGCGACTGGCCAGGGCGGGGGGAGGGGGAGGGTGGGCAACACTTCATCCCAGAGCTCTCCCTGGGCGTTCAGGCGTCCAGACTTTGGGCTGAGTCTCAGCCGGAACGTGGCACCCTCTGGCTATCCATCTGGGGCCTCCGCGATCTACTCAAATGCCACCGGCGCGCTGAGAGCCTCGGGTAGGGCTGTAACATCTGGAAAGAGAGCCACGCTCCCCGGCCTGAGGGACACCGGCTTGGTGAAGGCTGGAGCTAGGACAATCAAGGCGATCATGCCAAGGAAAGCCTGGTGCGCCGGGCCGAGAGAGCGGCTGCGAGGCGTTGGCGTGCGGGCAAACCACCTGACCACCGTGCCCCGGCAAAGGGGCGGGTTCTCGAGGGAAGCCCGACCGGGTCCCGCTCGCGTGGGCACAGGGACCCCAGCTTGGGTAGGAGTCTGCAGCCAGCGACAACTCCCCCTCCCTCCAGAGCCCGGCTTCCCAAGGCGATCCCTTGGAGGCTGCGAGAGAAAAGAAGTCCAGTACGCACCTCCCCGGAGCGCCCCGCCGCCGCCGCTCCCTGCTCGGCCCCCTCGTGGCTGCGTCTCCAGCTGCGGCCCTCGGAGCAGCCCTGAAAGGTTTAAAGGGCCGAGCGGCCCCGCCCCTGGCGGCCCCAGGCCCGCCGCGCCGCCCGCCGGGACGTGGAGTCCGCGTAGCCCCGGCCCCGGTGCCGGCGCCCCGCCCGAGACTACAACTCCCGAGCCCCCGCGGCAATGTCACGGGAGAAACGTGGGCGGTGCCCCAAGTCCAGGGGACCTGGGCGCCCGGGGCGATGGCCCGGACACCTCTGACACCGAGATCTAGAGGGCAGTTGGTTTTGTCATTCCTGCGGTGGGAGTGCGGGCTGGCCAGCCCTGCAGCTCCGCCCGTGCCTGTAGCCTGTGGCTGTCATCGTGCACGTGGCTGGAAGAAGCCTTCCTTCACTGCCTTGGCGGACTGTTAAGGCTTTGGGGAGGCTCTCCCCTACCTCACTGTGGCGCCCCAAGCCTGCTACTGTCTTGACAGGCAAGAGGCAGGTGGGTGAGAGGCCAAGCACCAAACTTGGACTTGGCTTAGGAAACCCAAAGCACGCTGAATTTGGCTTTGCCCACCCCACCCCCTAGCCTCCGGACCGCCCCATTAGCAAACTCTGGAAGAGGGCTGCTTTTATTTTTATTTTGGGGGCATACAAGAACACAGAGTACTGGCCAGAAGTCACCATGTCCAAGATGTTTCCCGACTAAGGACTCAACATTTAAATAAGGTTTAGTGTACTAAAGGATATCCATTCTAAATACACGCTGGTGCTGCCTAGGGCCGGTAAAGATGAACACACCCAGGTGCTCATTACTAGAGGGGAAGGTGAGGGACTCAAGTGGAATCTGGGGAGAGGAAACAGGACTATGTGGGAATAAATCATCCATTAGTCTCCCTTCAATCGATGGACAGAGTACCCTGAACCTTCTCTTTATGATGGAAAGGGGATGGCTACTTCTGCTGGCACACCACAGGTGTGTCTGGCTCTGCCTATTAGGCAGCCCCAGTCCTGGTGCCCCCATAAGACCACCCTTAGGGGGATCATTATCCCAAGGGGGCATGATCCCAGGCTGGTAGGAGTGGGAGATAGCCGGACTGGTGAAACCAGTTAGTTTCACAAAGTCCCTTGTGCTGAAGCAAAATAGAGCAGAAGCAGCCGTGGACTGGAGCTTCAAGAGGAGAAACCTTTTGGGCATCCAAATGGGAGGGCAGAAATGGCACAGGAAATCACTGGCCTTTTCCCTCTTAGTGAAAACAGGGCCAAGGAATAAGGCTCTGCAATGGTCCCTGGACAAGACTAGGCTGGCTGAATTGACAGCGGTGGGGGTGGGGGTGGGGGTAAAATCCAGCCCAGCTGCTGTCTGAGGGACAAAGGTGCATCTCTCAGTAACCCAGAAGTAACATCTTCCTGCCCACTACATTCCAGCCTAACCCGGCACCTTTTCTCTTACATGCTCAGATGGGACTGCGAACTATCATTGAGAGCTGTTCCCCACCCCAACCCCTCTGCACAGTGTCCTGTTATGTAATCCAGACTAGTCTCAGACTAATGATCTTTCTGGCTGTAGCCTCCAGAGTGCTAGGATTACAGGCATGTAGCACCACACCTGGTTAGCCTTTCTTCTCCTCAAGATAGGGACTGTGGTGTCCTGCTGCTGGAACTCCCTGTATCTGGCTGGGGAACTTTTAAAATTATATATATGATTTATTTTTATTACTTTATATGTATGGTGTTTTGCCTGCCCGGTAAGTCTGTGCACCACATGCTTGTAGTGGATCCTCTGGGACTGGAGTTACAGTTTCATGCCACCAAGTACGTGAAACTGAACCCTTGTCCTCTGGAAGAGCAAGTGCTTTTAACCGCTGAGCCATTTCTCTAGACCCCAAATTCATTCACTCATTCTCTCTCTCTCTCTCTCTCAAGAGATTTGCCAGCCTCTGCCCCTCCCCCCCACCCCATGCTAGGATTAAAGGTATGTCCCGCCAAGTCCAGCTTAGTCTTTAACTTTTGACTATCACCTGCCTCTGCCTTAGTACTGCTATTAGAGGACTACATGGCCATTGCATTTAGCTTTGTGATTCCTAACACTCACTGTATCCTATTGGGCTGGCTTTGTCTCTATCTCATCACCAGGGGGTCTTGGAGGATTCCGCAAGCCCTACTGACTATTCTGACACAGTGCTGAGGTTACCTGAACTCCAGAGCTGTGCCACTGGAGGCACTTTTAGGTTTAATATGTCAACCTGATGAGGCCAAGTTGTTTATGGACACCTGAAGGAGGAAGCTGCCTACCAGGGCAATAGTAGGGCCAGATATCTTTATAAAAGTTCAGCCTCTATGCTACGTGAGTCTAGCTGTTATACTCTGACCAGAACAGCTCTTCAAATAGTCCACCCAGCAAGAGGTGAGATTCCCAGTGCTGATTCCATAGTGGAGTAACTTGAGGGCAGGCATTTAACCTCCCTCCCCAAGTACACAAGTGATTTCACAACTCTTGGCAAAAACAGTGCTATAAAAATAGTTTATTGGTTAAAAAAGTACCTTCCATGATTTTCAATGTGCATAATTCCATTTTATCTATACAGAAACACCGGAAATGAGACTGTTTGGCTTTTTCTACATTTAGCACCATGACATAGCCAGTACACTCTGATGCTTTTTTTTGTTTGTTTGTTTTTTTTTTGTTTTTAGATAAGGTGTTGCTATATAGCTTAGGCTGCTCTCGAATGTACAGTGCTCCTCCTTGTCTCTTGAACTGTTCCGTTCCCAGCCTCCTGTTCTGTTGGCTCTGGGAAGAGAGGAGCCCTTTACTAGGAAGGTTTTCACTTCTAGTATCACTCCAACTCCTACAGAAATTTGGGCTGGATGCCTAGGGCTCCCAACGATAGGATAGGAATCCAAAGGAGTTAAGATTTCAAATAACTGTCAACATTCCATGAGATTTTCCCAAAAGGCTCAGAGGTAGGAGAGTCACCTGTCTTTCATACAAAGGTCTCACTTACATTTGAGTTATCTGGGAAGCACACCCGGTCGTTCAAAGATCTTGTCAACACACACAGCAGGTTGGAATACTTACCACCCCAAGGGGGTTCGATCTATCTGGGGTGGTCTCTAGTTGGCAATGCACCCCAGATGACCAGAGATGGAATGTTCTTTCATTCATCCTAGACCCACCACTGGCTGGCTGCTGCAGCCAGCACATACACCGCTCCCATCATATACATACACTTTTATATCTTCCCCCGTCTTGCACTACACTCTTCAAAGACGTTCAGGCTTGCAGTGCGCCACAACTCCAGCCTTATCATTTATACTTGCACAGCCCAAGCCCCCTTGCAAAACCAGTTCTCTTAAGAATGACATAAACTCTGGCCCAGGAATTACAAAACTGTGAAATACAGATTTAATTCCAGTTAAGAATGGAGGGAAAAAACATTCCATAGAGAGTAGGAATGAGACTGTTTGATACAAGGTCTATGTAGCTCAAGAGAGCCTCAAACTCATGGCAATCTTTTTTATTTTTTGTGGGGGGAGGTTGGGGGTTGAGACAGGGTCTCTCTATGTAGTCCTGCCTGTCCTGGAAATTGCTATGTAGACAAAGCTGGACTCAAACTCAGAGACCTTCCTGCCTCTGCCTCCCAAGTGCTGGAATTAATGGTATGTGCCATCATGCCTGGCTATATATATGGCAGTCATTTCGCCTCAGCCTCAAAGGCTGGAACTACAGGCATATGCCATCCTACCTGGCCCCCATATCCGCCCCCTAAAAAAAAAAAAAAAAAAAAAAGACAGCCAAGAACATATGGACTCAAATGAGTGTTGATTCTGAAGCAGTTTGCTGTAAGTCCTGTCTACGGCATACTGCTTCTGTGCCACAAAACAGGGCAGTTCTGAAAGCTCACTATGGCCTGTGAGTTTTGAAACAGGTAAGAGACATCTAGAAGCAGATCTGCCAGATACACTGAACAGTGCTATGATGGACCCCAGAAGAGAAGAGCAGAGCAACGCAGCTAAGCCATAATGCTGGGGGCACAGCCCCTGAGAGGCATTTCAGGGATGCCTGAAGAGACATCAGCATCAGCTCCAGCAGATTGGCTCAGAATGACCGCTTTTCATTCAAGCACAGGTTTGGAGCTTTAGGAGAAATTAGCTAAGAATGAAGAGTGCTTTCTTGGCTAGAAAATCTTTCATACACACCTGATAAGTAAAGTGCTTCTGGAAAAAAGGCTTAGAGGAGTTCCCATCAGTCTATCTAAGGTCTTTGTGAGGATCACATAAACACAAAAAAAGGCCTATACTGAATGCTGTATTCTTCCATTTCTTTCTTTCTCAAGAAGTGGGAATAGAGGCAAATTTTTAGGTGCTGAGTCCTCAGATTCCTCTTCAGGTCTTTTTCTAGGTTTAATAACTGTACCAGGAAATAGGAAATGAAGCGATAAGAACACATTCCTAAAGCAGCCAGAGTTCCAGTGAATCCTGTGTTTCAAGTCAGAAAACGGACTGATTAACTGGAGACTAAAATGGCTTGCTGGATGCTGAGCATGGAGTTTGGCAGACCCTCCTTCCCCTAGAGGCTCTGGATGGGATCTAACCATGTAGCTCCAAAGGCACTTACAGCACATGTTCACGAGTACAGGGCAAAGGCTTTTTCCTGTGACAGCAGAACTGGGCTTAGGACTGATAAGCTTAAGGCACTTAACCCTGGGACCAGCTCTCTGGGTCTAGAGCATTTAGGTCCCCAGCCACCTCCGCAACCAGGACCTTCTAACTTACTACCTAACTCACTGTCCCAGAATTCCTCTGGCATGGCAAGCTGTGACTCACTGTTTTAATGGCACAAAGTAGATGCCCAAACCCCATTACATCTGTTTTCAGCAGCGTGGGATGAAACCCAGCAGAGCCCCCGAGTGTCCTGGAAGAAAAAACCACTGAGCTGCTATGGTCACTGATCTTGAGACCCTCACATGGGAGACAAACCCCTGGGCAGGCTGTTTGGCTGTACGCAGTCTCAGTGCTCGTAGGCTCCTTTACAACTCACATTTCAAGTTGCTGAAGTCAGGCTCGTTCCTGGAAATCTTAGGTGCCTCTGAAATTCCCGTGCACAGGATGTGTTGTGGACTTCAGACCTTAGCCTAATCTTGTGTTGGAAAACATATCCCCTGTTGGAAAAATGCTATGTCTGGGGATCTTTACCCAAAGGACCTAAGTTACATTTATTTAGTTTTTTCTTGGAACCACTTAGGTTGGCCTTTAACTTGCAGCAACCCTCCAACTTTGGCCTCCTGTACACGGCGGTCACAGTGTGCATAACCATGCTCAGACACATTCTTGAGAGGTGGGAAAGAAGAAAGCATGGGGTGGAGAAGCGTTCATTTTGTCTATGGTGTTCTCCAGGACTCTTTTTTTTTTGCAACCATGGGGGGGGCAATCATAGCTATTGTCAACTTTCCCATCTTCAATAATTCAAGACTGTTAAACCATAATTGGAGAGTTAGTTTCAAATTTGTTTTGATAATTCCCCTCTAGTCTGAGTAGAAGGTGGTCTTTTACAGTTGGGGGAGGGTCAATTTGGTAGGCCTAGGCAAGGCAGGTTTTTCTTTTCTTTTTTAACTTTCTTTCTTTTTTTGGAGACAGGGTCTCTCTACAAGCCCTGACTGTCTGTCCTGGAACTCCCTCTGTTCCAGGATGGCCTTGAACTCACAGAGAGCTGCCTGCTTCTGCTTGCTGAGTGCTGGGATTAAAGGTGTGCCCCACCATTCCCAGCAGGCAGGTTTTTCAAGAGATGACTGAAGCCTAACCCATCATCGTCTTCCTAGGTCTCCTATACATCTTCTACATAGTGCAAAGCAGGGGGGCACATGAGCGGCTTGGGAAAGCCATGGGAGGGGAAGGAGATATGCTTCCAAATAGGCCTCAAAAACAAAGTTCTCCTGTTTTATTGGCATCAGAATTACTTGGAGAACTTGTGAGGAGGGCAGGCTCCCAGAACCCCCACTTCCAAATTCCTGAGTGGTAGAGAAACAGTCACGTTGGGAAGGTGGGGGGAATGAGTTTACCCATGGCAAAAAGGTAGGAGAAAGGACAAGTGACAGCCAGTCCAGGGACGATGTGTGGAAGGAAGTACAACATCGAAGAACCAGAGAATACCAAGTATGGCTCCTGAAAGGGCCTGGCAAATGACCTCATCAAGACAGCAGCACGTGGGTAAAGGCTTCATAAGCCCTGGTTCTCCCTGAAGTCTCTGCTCCCGCGACAGCAAGTTAGCCAAAACTGTCATAAAATTCCAGAACGTTAGCTCAAATCGGCTACAAGAAGGAATGGCTGCTGGAGGTAGGCCAGATGTGGTCCTGCAACACCCTTGTGGATACAGCAGCTTGGAAAGGGAGGACAAGGATCCCTGAAGATCATATAGACTGGTCCTGGTACCCCCAAACTAGAGGCGAGCTCCCTGGGTGAAATTCTGCCAAGTGCAGTGAAGCCTGCCTGACCGCCTTCAGCCCGGTCAGTGTTGCCTCTGGCGCTTTGCAAGCTCTTCCTGGATGCGCAATCTGAGGGCCTCTTGCATGGCTGGATCCAGAGGTGTGTGTGCTGATACTTCCTCACTCACCCTTCTGGGATCATCATCCTACGTGGAGGAAGAGTCGGGAAGCTCAGAGCCTGGTCTCTTTCAGGAAAGTGACCTGCCCTGTTCCTAGACAGCATTCTCATAGAATTCTTTGGCTTAAGGCTCCTCATTTCTCAGGAGTCCCCTGTAATAGTGATTCTCAAGTGAGGGTCACAAGTTCTCTCTGTCCCCCCAACTAAGAACCACTGTGTGCTGAGATAGTTGTACCTTGTGACAATGCCCAGCAGTCCCATGTGGAAGACATGTTTTCCCACTGGCCCTGAGGTAAACACTGGCTCAGGGACTGGCAATAGTTTCCATCATGGCCCAGGACCTTCAAGCTGCAGCTGTTTCCAGAGGGCGTACCTGATACACAATAACTGATGTGACCTCTCCACTGTCCGCCTCATATTCTAAACAGAAGAGCTGGCGGCCAGGAGGCTCCAGCTCAGAGCTTCCACTACTGCTGCTTTCACCGGACTCCTCACAGTCTGGGTTGACTAGGTGGGCAGAGGCATCTGTAAGGGCAAACCAGAATGAGAGGGAAAAGCGGGGTGCTGCTAAAATCCCTACTCACAAAATCATCAGAAAAAGAGAACCAAGAGAGCCTCCAAGCTTCTGACAGTCTCTGGGTATTTATGCATGTGAACAGTGTGTGTGTGTGTGTTTGGGGAGCTGTCAATCAGGATTTTAACTTCCCTTTCTACTTCTACCCTAGTACAGCTCTGCTACAAAGTAGGTACAAGATGCACACATCTCCAGCAAATATCACTGGAAGCTGCTGAAAGGATGGACCTCTGAGATGTTGGACAACTTATTATTTCACCTCTTTGGACAGTGAAATAGAAATAATAGTTCTCAGCTTATGGTGTCCTACGGACTCAATGAGTTAATGTAGTTAAGATCTAAACCCTCTGTAAATAACAGCACATAAACTTAGTGTCATATGTTTGTTAACTTGAGTTCATGGTCACAGGAAAACCAGGAAAAGGCCATTGACTGGGTTCATTTCACTTTATGTACTGGCCATTTTTTTTGTTTGTTTGTTTTGTTTTTTGTTTTTTTGAAATCTCAGCCAGGCTTTCTCTCTTCCAAGTGGCAGGAATATTAAAAGAGCATGGCAGACCACACCGGTGGACAGTGATTCCTGTCCGGGTCCCATGTACCTTCAGTAACAGTGTTGCTTAACTGGGGTCACGAGCCCTGGAGCGGAGATCTGGGGGCGCGGAGGCAGTGGCTTCGGTAAGGGCTGCGCCGAGGGAGGGGGGTCTGACATAGAGAAGAGGGGCTGGCCCAGGGGCGGGGCCGGCCAGGGGCGGGGCTGACCAGGGGCGGGGCCGGCCCAGGGGGCGGGGCCGCTGCTCACCTCGGTGGCGCGGCTGGTACACCTGTAGGTCTGGCTTGCGGGGCCGAGTGGGCGCGGGTGTGTGGCGCCTCCTCGCCTTCTCCTTGGCCGCCTGCTTCACCTTCTTGTCGTAGTCGTCCCTGCGGGGAGCCGAGCGGGGGTCAGGTGCTGTCACCCGGGCGAACCGGGCCGGGCCGGGCCTGGGGCGGGGCGGTACCGAGCGATCTGGTTCCGGCGGATGTGATGTACGAAGCCGTGGCTCATGTCCAGACGCCCGCCGGGCTTGCAGCACAGCCCCGGGCCTGGATCCCGTGCCGCCTCCATCCGGATCCTGGGTGCCGAGCCGCAGCAACCGCCACAACGGCGCGGAACTCAAACCGCCAGCTGCGGAGCCCGACTTCCGGCTGCGGCCTCAACTTCCGGCTCCAGTGCCCTTCTTCCGGTTGCGTAGGCACCAGTGCGGCATAGCGTTGATGCTTTCGGAATTTGCGAACCTGGTCTAGTGGAGCGCTGCAGTTAGGGCGGGAGTTTCGCTTTCTTTGTAATATCACCAACACAAAAGAAGGATTTATAGGTGATATACCAGGAAATTATAAAAAATGAGAGTCATCCACGAGCACTGGAAACTATTACTAGAGATACTGGCTTTCTTTTCTAGCCTTTTAAAATTAGTTCTTTAGTGTACAGTACATAATGGGCTTCATTATGAGATCAAATATATTGCATATGTGTATCTGCTTTGTTCGTATATTTAAGGGCAGATTCTGCTCATGAGAAAGTGATATTTTATCATCCCCATCCCCTTCGTTCCTTCTCTCCCTTTAGACCTATAACTTGCCTCTTACAGTTCTTTCATTTCTCTCTCTCTGACACACACACCTTAAATCTAGGTTCTGCATATGGGAAAAACATGTAATATTTGCGATTCATCTTCCCAACTCTTACTGAATTCCCTTAACACGATCTCTAGGTTCACTATTTCCCTGCAAAGGACATAATTTCATTCTTTATGTCAGAACAAAAAGGAAAATGTTACATATGTCACTTGGTTGACCCGATCCAACTGTGCCTAAATTTCCTGTGTGTGTGTGTGTGTGTGTGTTGTGTGTGTGGTGTGTATGTGTGTATGTGGTGTGTGTGTGTGTGTGTGTGTGTGTGTGTGTGTGTGTGTGGTGTAGGCCAGAGAAGGTTACCAGGCGCTCTGCTCTGTGTTCTCTACTCGTTCTTTGGCGGTAGGGTCTCTCACTGAACCTGTGGTTAAGCTGGCAGCCACCAAGCCCCAGTGGCCCCACTGTCTCACATCCAAAGGCCTAGGATACAGGCATGTACAGGCCATGCCTGCTGTAGGCTTTTTACGTGAGCGTTGGGGGTTTGAACTCAGGTTCTCATGAGTGTACGTAGGCATTCTTGTACAGTAAGCCGTCTCCCCAGTTGCTTGCTTTTTTTTTTTTTTTTAAAGTGAACATACTAAGAACATCTATCTCTAGTAGGTAATGAGGCAGACAAGTGCTCAGGCAGCTAAGTTTCCCCACCCACACCCAGCCCCTATTCCAGCCACATTGGGGCTGCACTGCCCCTGCCCAGATCACTTGCTTAACTGTCCCCATGGGAGGAGCCAAGGCTTTTAAGGGTCTAATAATGTATAACCATCTCTTCATTCTTTCTCTCCTTTTGCTATGTAGCTCAGGATAGTCTTGAACTAACTATGTAGCTCAGGCTAGCCTTAAACTTCGGGATTCTTTGTACCTCAGCCTGCATGTATAGTTTTTCAAGTCCTTGTTTTAAAATGTGAAAATCAGGAACTCATTATTAGAACAGTGACAGACTGTAGTACAACTGTGTGATGGAATATTGCAATGCAAAGTAAAGGAACAGATTGTCTATACACCAGGCGTGAAAGAGGCCAGGTCAGAAAGTGAAAACACTGTGTAAAACTTGAGTATAAAATTCCACAGGGGCACAAGGGCATTTCTGGAGTGAGACAAGTTTTTTGATTATGGCAATGGATTCACAAGTGTTCACACATCAGAATTTAGCAAATTACACTCGTCTAACGTGTAGTACTCTTGTCAACTATACCTCGATGGGACTGTTCAAATAGGTAGGAACTAAGACATGACTCACTGGTAAAACTGAATTTGGAGTTTTATTAGCTAAACAGTAAATGAGCCTTGGCAGAGTATTTGCAATTTCCTCATTTCAAGAGCCATCTAAATATGGTACTAATTGAAGTTCCCAAGTACAAGCCCGAATGAAGGAGATAATTTGGGAATACTGACTCCTCTTCCTGTGTAGGTCGGCAGTCCCGGGTCAGGGGACATCTCTGGATTGTCATTTCGAGACACAAAGTGTTTTGAAGATATCTACGGTCGAATGCCAGCTTCCTTTCGTCTACGATCACCGTAGCCTGTGAAAAATTCCTATCTCTTTAAGCTGTGAAGAGGTGATGAATAAGGGCAGGCTCAACAGCTGTCTTCAACTCGGCGCGTAGCGCCTATAAGGGTCCAACCTCCTGGCTTGTCCCTCTTGGCGACTCGTAGCGAACTGCGCGTCTGAGGCCAGCTCGGCTCCTGATTGGCTGCGTGTCTCCAGCGTGCGCGGCGCCAGCGCGGAAGCTCCTAGCCGGTGGCGGCGATGTCTAGCCGGTCTAAGCGGCAGTCTCATGGTTCCACCCGCGGGAAGCGCGAGTCCGAGTCGCGGGGTAGCTCGGGCCGCATCAAGAAGGAGCGAGACCGCGAGCGGGAGCCCGAGGCGGCGAGCTCTCGGAGCAGCCCGGTCCGCGTGAAGCGTGAAGCCGAGCCGACTGCGCGAGAAATCCCGGCGCCCGCGCCCCCGGCCGTGAGGGTGAAGCGGGAACGCGAGGCCGACGAGGACTCGGAGCCCGAGCGGGAGGTGCGAGGTGCGCGGGGCCGGGCCGGGCGCGCCCTCCATCCTCGCCTGCTTTCTTCTCTCTTCTCCGTTTTCTTTTTTTTGAGACAGGGTCTCAGGAACTTGCTGTTGTAGCCAGAGATGACCTTAGACTCCTCTTGCCTTTACCTCGCGAGCTCTGAGATGCCCAGTTTTCGCCTGCTTTTTACTTTTCCTTACCTTCTACGCTTTCCTGCCCGAGGTCGAATCCAGACCGGACTGCCTTCAGATGAAGACAGTTCTAAACTTAAACGTTGTCACGATACATCACAGCTCCTCTTTATCGAATAGCCCACGTGGGTCAGGTGCTCTGCTGATCGATCACTTGACAGATATTTCCCTCTCCAGTTTTTGCAAAATTCCTTAGATGCAGGGTCCTGTTGTAATATCTGGAATAAGCCCGTTCAGCCAAGATCTCTGTGCACCCGATTAAAGTACTGACTTTATATTAGTTCAGTAGTTTGGAGACAGGAGGTTGTTGTAGGGGTTCTATATTGTCTTGTCAAGGATGTTGACATAGTGAACAGCCTTAGGAGACAGATTGTATTCCATAGAGCAAAAGGGAGGTAAGCTCACAAGCAGATAGGATCCCCTTTAAGGGTAGAGTTCTTCTGTAAGGCAACCCACTGTGAGCACTGGCTCTTTTTCTGTTCTCTTGTGCGACTTGACTCCAGGAAGTGGCAAAGATGTCATATTATTGGCTACTGTCATTGCTTTAACAGACTCTGTTTTAGTCTGTGATCACATGCCTTCCATCAGTGTCCATGAGGCTGTGGCAGCTAACACATTAGCTCGCCAGTAGGAATAACTCTCAGTTCTTGGACAAATAGTAGATTTAAGATATTCAGCTTATCTTAGTACTTGTGATATATTGGATTTTTTGTTTGTTTGTTTTGTTTTTGTTTTTGGGGGGACAGGGTTTCTTTGTGTATCCTTGGCTATCCTGGAACTAGCTCTATAGACCAGGCTGACCCCACAGAGATCTCCTGTCTCTGCCTCTTGAGTGCTGGGATTAAAGACCTGAGCCGCCACCACCCAGCGCCTTATTAGATATTTTATTTATTTATTTATTTATTTATTTATTTGCAGGGTCTTAATAAGTAGCCTTGACTGTTGAACTCACAGAGTTCTCCTGTTTCTCCCTCTCAAGGGCTAGGATTAATGGTGTGCATCACCATACCTGGTGAAAAAAGAGTTTAGTACATTTACTTATTTATATGCGTGTATGCATGTACCATGGTGTACCTGTGCAGGTGAGAGGGCAGCTAGTGGGAGTCACTTCTCTCTTCCTACCTTGTAGATCCCAGGGATTGAACTCAGGTAGTTAGATTTGGTGGTGAGCGCCTTTACTAAGCCATCTCACTTGCCTGGATTTCTTTATGTAAAACGTGAATTAATCTTTTGATGTTTATATATGTAATAGATCTACTCTCGGTTTGCAGTTTTGGAATGTTGTCACTACAAGAGAAGTGAAAGCTCATCTTAATCTTAGTTGATCAAATTTTCCCATTTTCATGGGAAATAGAAACAAAACAAAATGGAAACAATTTTGTCTTTGGTTTTTTTAGTTTGCTTGTACCTGTGATTTGAGTAGTCTCCTGTCCTCCATTTATGATGCTGTGGAAGAGCAAATCTTGCCCTTGCTAGTTAAGTGCTCTATCACTGAGTTACAGCTCAGCACGAGTTTTCCATTTTAAAAGTCTGTGATGGATTTCTTCTCAGCAAAGAATGGCCGAGTGGATTCTGAGGACCGGAGGAGTCGTCACTGCCCGTACCTGGATACCATTAACAGGTCAGTGATACAGAGAGGATGAGGAAAAGTCTTGGGGATATATCTCAGTAGTAGAGCACTTGGCCTGACATGTCAGAGACCCAGGGTTTAATCCCCAGTATCATACAAAAAAGCAAAATCAGTAGATTTTGAGATGCAGAAAATAGTAAAGATTTGGTAGAAAATCCTCCAAACTGAATAGTCTTTTAAGCCTTTCTGCCTTGAAAATTGTGCTTTTTGCCATGTTTTCCATCTTGTCCCTTTAAGGTGGCAGAGTGCGTTTGTTTGTTTTGCTGGTTTCTCGTGTAGCCCTGAGACTCACCCTGTGGACCAGGCTGCCTTGGAACTCAGAGTGCTGGGATTAAAGGCATGTGCCACCACTGCCTGGCAAG
Organism: Peromyscus leucopus; assembly: GCF_004664715.2. Classification (NCBI taxonomy): domain Eukaryota; kingdom Metazoa; phylum Chordata; class Mammalia; order Rodentia; family Cricetidae; genus Peromyscus; species Peromyscus leucopus. The sequence goes on along the minus strand of NC_051065.1, from coordinate 88,765,397 downwards.
TGAGCACACATACACATGAAGAGCTTTTAGCCAATTCTGAATTTATATTTTGTAACTAAGGGATACGTGGTGTACCTGGAGTTACAGTAGCAAACTGAAATATTTATTGAATCCACACCACTTATTGGGTGCTATTCTAGACTTTCAGGATTCATTAAACAAAATACAGTATTTTTCTTGCTAATGAAGCAGAGTTGGGGTTTGAAGATATTTTAATATCTGTGTGAGCACAGGGTTAAGGGAAAGAGGTACTCGAAAGTGAGACACACCTAAGAGCATGGGTGTGGGCTTCTCATTTTCCAGATTCAGTTGTTTATGTGTATGTGTGTTCCTTCACAAGTTGATGTGCATCATGTGCATGCAGGTGCCTGTGGAGGCCAGAAGAGGGTGTGGAAGTGACCCTATGGGTGGTTGTGAGCTGCCTAATGTGGGTGCAGGGAACTGAACTCCAGTTGTCTGCAACAGCCGCATTTGTTCTTAACTATTGAGCCATCTCTCCAGTTCCAAAACATTTTTTTTTTTGTGTAGCAGAGATAGTCTCCTTGTCTTCTATTTTCTTTGATTTCCAGTTGTCCACAACCTATCTTCTAGGGTAGTGCTGTCCAGTAGAACTCTCCACAACAGAGAATTGCATTTAAAATGTTTTGTTTTACTTCTTTGAGACAAAGTTCTGACATACAGCCCAGGCTGATGCTGAATGCTGATCTTCCCACCTGGGCTCCTAAGTGCTGGGGTCACAGGGGTACCCCACCCAAGCCCATCAATAATTGCTCTTCCTAAGGGCTGTCCGTTGTGGGACGCACAGGCTGCACATGGCTTTTGAGGATTGGAAATATGGCGTCAGCAGTTGAAGTACTGCTTTCTTAGTTTCTTTGTGGTGCTAGAAGTCAAGTCCAGGGCATTCATGCTGGACATGCTTTACTGCTGAGCTACACGTCAGCCCAGGAACTAAATTTCAAACTTAGTTATTAATAACCATGTGTGGCTAGTGGTCCCTCAACAGTGCAACTGTTAATATTTACTGTTAAATCTCTTTCACAGTCGTGGATTCAGTGGACATAGAGACTTTTTGTGTCCCTTTCTGCTCAGCAGCCACATCCCTTGCTTTGTGCTTTAATGACCAGGTCTAGTTGTAGATGTTGTCTTAAACTTCTTCAGGTGCTCCCTCCCTCCCTCCCTCTCTCTCATGGTTTTTCTCTTTCTTTTTTGGTGTGTGTGTGCTAGGGTCTTGTGGTCGCTGGGCAAGTGCTCTGCCACTGAGCAAAATCCCCCAACCACTTTCCATTATTTATTTATTTGTTTGTTTATTTTGTTTTTTTTTGAGACAGTGTTTCTCTGGGTTACAGCTCTGACTGTCCTAGAATTCACTCTGTAGACCAGGCTGGCCTTGAACTCACAGAGATCCGCCTGCCTCTGTCTCACGAGTCGTGGAATCGAATACATGAGCCATCACTGCCTGGCCATTTTTTTTTTTTAAATAAAATTAAAATTTTTATTTATTTTTGAGCCAGAGTCTCACTATGTAGCCCCAACTGGCCTGGACTGCAATGTGCAGACTAGGCTGGTTCAAACTCACAGAGATCCCCCTGCGTCTGCCTCACGAGTGCAGGAATTAAAGGTGTGTGCCACCATGCCTGGCAGAAATTTTTGTCTCTAATTGTGTTCACACTTTATGTCCTCTTGCTCTCTCAGTGCTGCTGGGCTCTTATTTTAGTCCTATTTGTTGCTTTTCCTGCAGTGTGAATATAATGGAAGGTTCTTTTTGTTGTTGTTGTTTTCGACATCTGACTGTATAGTCCAGGCTGATCTGGAACTCTATGTAGCTGGAGCTGGCCTCAGACTTGCAGTCTTCCAGACTCAGTCTCCCAAGTGCCCGAACTACAGGAGTGAGCCACTATGGAAAGGTTTTCTCTTATATCTGTGGGTGGAGTAGAACCAAGATTCTGTGATACATGCCAAAATCTGACTGTGCAAGTTGTAAGACCAGTGGGTTGATATTTACATATACTCTATGCATGTCCTCCAGTTGCTTTAAATGATCTGAGATTACTAATCCCAAATATAGTGTCAGCATTGTGTAAAATAGTTGTCATTTAGGGAATAATGGGCAAAGGGGGAAAAGTCTGTGTATGTTTAGTTCAGATGTAACTTATTTTATCGATCCACGGTTGGTTGAAGCTAATGTAAAAACATGTTGTGGGCATTTGATGCAGACACTGAGCTTGCCTTGAGGGAGTGCTGGGTATGTGGTTTATATGTTGTTGAAGCATTCTCTTAAGGATGTGTGTGGCATTGTGTCATGTAGGGCCAACACCTCCTCATCCCTGTTCATTTTTCCTGTGTTCTGTCTCAGGAGTGTACTGGACTTCGACTTTGAGAAACTCTGCTCTATCTCCCTCTCGCATATCAACGCCTACGCCTGTCTGGTGTGTGGCAAATACTTTCAAGGTAAATAAATGGCTTGGGTGATTAAACATGTTACGTTTGTGAAGCTGTCTTTTTTCTTTTTTGAAATTAAGTTATTCTTGGGAACCATGTTTAATAATTCCTGTCTTTGTTCCCAGGAAATTGGAGGTTTTCTCCTTGGTCAGAGCTGAGCACCTCTGAAAGGGGGAGAGAGCTAGTCCTGTGAAAAAAGACTAGATCTCCAGGCACTGAGTTTCTAAGTTTCTTTCTTTTTACCCTCCCTCCCTCCCTTCCTTCCTTTTGGAGCTGAGCATTGAACCCAGGTTCTCAAACATACTAGGCAAGTACTCTACCACTGAGCTGCGCACCCAGCTCCTGGGTTTCTGAGTCTGATGTTTTCTGCATTTCTATCTTTGTTGTTTTGAGATGGGGTCTGAGTATATAGCCCAGGCTCACCTTGAACTTGAGACTCTGCTCCATGCTTTCTCATGCTGGGATTTGCAGGTGTGCCCCATCACCATCTCCCGAGACTACTTACTCAGCTCTTTTCTGAAAATGTATTCTTTTAACTCACTTAGACCAAATGAATAGTATGTACGTACATAGTACACAGGGGAGGTGAAAAAAGAGAAGCCACGTGTTAGGCTTTTGTAGGGAGCTTATGTTGAGACATCAAACAACCAGAAAACCCCACAAGACTGTAATGATTTCTGCTAGACTGTATAGCAGTGAATGAAAATGAGCACAGAAGGTAGTGAAATAGGTGAAGTTCAGTGTTTCCCCCTTTGATATTTTGAGAAAATACTTCAGTGTGTAGCTCTGATTGACACAGAACTCACTGTATGGCCTGACTGGCTTGAGTTTACCTCAGTTCACCTGCTCTTGTCATCCGAGTGCTGGGAGTTTAGGTGTCATCACCATGCCTGTCTCCAAAGTCAATTCCTAAAAAGTATTACACTCTAAGGTTACTATTTTTATTTATGTGTGTGGATAGTTGTGGGTGCATTTGTGTGCTTGTGTAGAAGTCAGCACACAGCTTTTGTGGGAGTTAGTTCTTTTTCCACCATGTGGCTTCCAAGGATTGAACTCGGGTCATTAGGCTTGGTGGCACATGCCCTTACCTACTGAGCCATCTTGCCAGCTCCCCAAGGTTGTGTGTGTGTGTGTGTGTGTGTGTGTGTGTGTGTGTGTGTGTATGTGTGTATTAAAAAAAAAAAAATACTATATATATAGTGTTCTGCCTGCATGTACACCTGCCGACCAGAAGAGGGCGCCAGATATCATTACAGATGGTTGTGAGCCACCATGTGGTTGCTGGGAATTGAACTCAGGACCTCTGCAAGAACAGCCAATGCTGAGCCATCTCCCCAGTCCTTGCATGTGTGTGTTTTCAGACAGGGTCTTAACCCTCCTATCTTCACCTCCCTAATGCTGGCATTACAGGTGTGAGTCATCATGCCCAACCTTTTTTTTTTTTAATGGTTTTTCCAGACAAGTTTTTTGTTTTTTGTTTTGTTTTGGTTTTGGTTTTTTTTTGTCCTGGAACTAGCTCTGAAGACCAGGCTGGCCTCGAACTCACAGAGATCTCCCTGACTCTGCCTCCTGAGGGCTGGGATTAAAGGTATTCATCATTACCACTCTGCTCAGCCTTTATTTTTAATGTTTTAGGTAAGTATATGAAATAACGAGTTTCATATGCATCTTCATATGTAATTTGTTATACTTTGTTTTCTTTTTGTTTTGCTTTTCGAGACAGTGTTTCTCTTTCTCTGTGTAACAGTTCTGGCTATCCTAGAACTCACTCTGTAGACCAGGTTGGCCTTGAACTCAGAGATCTGCCTGACTCTGCTGGGATTAAAAGTGTGTGCCACCACTGCCCGGCCTATTTTCTTCTCTTCTTGTCTGCTAGAGGATTTGAATGTGTTATAGGAGGGTGATACTAAAAAGAGGAGTGCTGGAGGGTGATGCAGTCTACTATCCCAGCTCTCAGGAGCCTAGGGTGGGAAGAGAGGAAGGTGGAAACTTTGAGACAGCTCAGGCAAGAGTTTGGAGGGTAGCCTGTAGTTGGCTTTTCTTTCTTTCTTTTTTTTACTCTTTGGGGGCCCACCACCAGCTCCTAAATAAATACATGGAGACTTATTCTTACTTACGAATGCCCGGCCTTAGCTTGGCTTGTTTCTAGCCAGCTTTTCTAACTTAAATTATCTGTTTCTCTTTAACTACATAAACAAAGGCTTTTTACCTTTCTTTATTCTATATGTCTTTCTTCCTTCTTATTTCATGGCTGGTTGTGTGGCTGGGTGGCTGGCCCCTGGCGTCCTCCTCTCCTTCTCCTTTTCTCACTCCTCACTTTTTGCTTCTCTTAAACCTAGATTTCTCCTGTTTGTTCTCTGCCTGGCAGCCCCGCCTATCCCTCTCTTCTGCCTAGCTATTGGCCGTTCAGTCTTTATTAAACCAATCAGGTGTTTTAGACAAGCAAAGTGACACAACTTCACAGAGTTAAACAAATGCAACATAAAAGAGTGCAGCACATCTTTGCATCATTAACAAATGTTCCACAGCATAAACAAATGTAATACATCTTCAACTATTTTCCACAACAGTAGCCTAATGCTGGAGTGTTTGCCTAGTGCACAGAACTCTGGGTTGACATTAGTACTACTGAACCGGAGAAAACATAAAGAGATGCAGCATGGACAGAGGACACAGGTTAGGCTTGTCCTGAACGTGGGCAGGTGGCCTCAGGATGGGTCTATCTGTGTGTTTGTGTGTATTTATGTTCTTACTCATGAAATAATACATTTTTGATACTCCTAGTTTCTGATACTTAGGAAGTTGGTTTATTTTTATACCTTATGTTGAAACTAATTTCTCTAACTTATGTGTTAATGTTCTTTCTGATTCTCTTTGCGAGAGAAGTTTATGTGGATTAATTTCATGGATGGCATAGGACTTTCTTTGTTTTTGCTTTTAACGTGTTTTGCCCAAAATAAGGAAACGAGAACAAACCTGATCTGTGCCTTTCTAGGCTTTCCTCTGACAGCCCTTCCCCCTTCCCCACAGGCCGGGGATTAAAGTCTCATGCCTACATCCACAGCGTCCAGTTCAGCCACCATGTCTTCCTCAACCTCCACACTCTCAAGTTTTACTGCCTTCCTGACAACTATGAGATCATCGATTCCTCACTGGAGGATATCACGGTACGTGTCCCAGGTTGCTGGTGTGGGGTGCGTTGTTTTGTGAGCTATCCCGGGACTCTGGGAAGTGTCCTACTGGAAGTCAGGGTAGTATCTGGAGAGAAAGCGAAAAAGTGGAATAAATTCAAGTTTCAAAGTAAGTTCATGATGAGGATTCTGTGACCAGGAAGATTCCATTCCTGCTTTCACAGCTCTGGGGAGGCTCTGAATCCTGGTGCTGCCAGGGAAGGAGGTGCTCCATTTTTGAACTAGGTACATGTGACATCCACTGGATACTCGGGCTCCTGCTGTCTTCATAGTCCTGAGGATCCTGTGGGTCAGGCAGTTCTTGATCATGGAGTTAACCAGGCTGTAGGGTGAAGACAGACCTGGAAGTCAGTGATTCAGGATTAGACATAAACCCCTTGCAGATGAGCTCTGTGGAGGACTTACTACCTCTGTCTTCAGCCCTCATGGCTGGGGCATAGTGGGTATATATAGTGGGGCATTCATGACCAGGAAATTTTTATTTTCAGTAGAAAGTGCTGTTCTGGACATACCTGTGAACCCTGTTTACAACAACTTAAGTTTCCTTTTGCTTGGCAGTACGTGCTGAAGCCTACTTTCACAAAGCAGCAAATTGCAAACTTGGACAAGCAAGCCAAATTGTCCCGGGCGTATGATGGTACCACGTACCTGCCAGGGATCGTGGGGCTGAACAACATCAAAGCCAACGACTATGCAAATGCAGTGCTGCAGGTAGGACCCGGAGGAGGCTGCCAAGAACTCACTGCTTCCTTAGTGCAGTCAGAAAGCCAGGCCGGACCTGTTGAGGACTCTACTTGAGCATTGTTCTGCAGCCGCAGACCACGCTTCTCTGGTCAAGGGCAGCTGTCCCGTGCTGGGCATGGGCTTCAGCTTCTAGGCTTGTGGTTCCTGCAGTTTCCAGGTGATGAGAGGTGGACTCTGTTGCTAGGCAATGCCAAAGTGAAACACTGTGGTTGCATTTCTATTTCTTTTCCTCCCTCTCTCTTTCCCTCCTTTCTTCTATTTTCCTTAAAGACAGGGTTTCTCTGTGTAGTTTTGTCAGGAGCCTGTCTCTGTGAGCGAGGCAGCTGGAACAATGAGCTCAGAAACAAACACAGAGAAAAAAAAAAAAAAAAAAAAAAAAAAAAAAAACAGGTCTCTTTAGTTTAGCTCTGGCCATGCTGAACTCACAGAGCTCTACCTGCCTCTGCCTCCTGAGTGCTGGGATTAAAGGTGTGCACCACCTCCGCCCTGCTCTGCCTTCCCTTCTGTGTATATGTATGTACTGTGTGGGTGTGTGCATGTGTGAGTGCAGGTCCCTGTGGAGTCCAGGGGAAGGTGTTGGATCCCTTGGAGCTGGAGTTGCAGGCACTCTGAGCTGCCAGACATGGGTCCTAGAGGTCCTCTGCAAGATCAGGATGCACTCTAAACAGCTGAGCCATTTCTCCAGCCCTGAATACTCTTTTGAAAAAGTACTTTTTTGGCTTTGCTTGCTTTTTTTTTTTTTTTTATTGGTGTGTGTGTGTGTGTGTGTGTGTGTGTGTGTGTCTGTGTGTGTGTGTGTCTGTGTCTGTGTGTCTGTGCATTTTAGCTAGAGTCTTGCACTGTAGCACAGGCTACTCTCATTACATACATAGTCCATAGTCCAGGCTGGCTTCAAACTTGTGGTAGTTCTGTCTGAGTCTCCCAAATACTGGGATTACAGACCTGTGTCTCTGTGCTTGGCTTTTAGAGTCCTTCATAGTGTGCACATTCAGTGTTTGTCAACCTTGATTTTGTGTGACTCAGTGAAGGACATTTCACTGAGCTCTGGCAGCATTTCCTGAGAGTCAGTTTCTTTTGGACATTTTAGGCTCTCCTAGGCTGCACAGGCTTTATCTGAATGTTAGCTGGAACAGCCTTGTCCTGAGGGGTCCTGTGAGGGGCTTTTTGCTAACTGGAATGCTTGATTTGCAGGCTCTGTCTAATGTTCCTCCTCTTCGGAACTACTTCCTGGAGGAAGACAATTATAAGAACATCAAGCGCCCTCCAGGGGATATCATGTTCTTGTTGGTCCAGCGTTTTGGAGAGCTGATGAGAAAGCTCTGGAACCCCCGAAACTTCAAGGCGCATGTTTCTCCTCATGAGATGCTTCAGGCTGTTGTCCTTTGCAGCAAGAAGACTTTCCAGATCACCAAACAAGGTAAGAAACAAGTCACCCACATCTCTCTGACTTGAGGACAGCATTTCAAGGCTGATGAACACATTTCTTTCCATTGGCAGTGAATCCTGATAGACAGTGGAGAGTGGGTTAGTCTTCCTTCTTTTCTCATCAGTGGGTCCTGTGTAGAAGGACCAAAGAGACTGCAGCTGAATGAATAGAGTCTGTGTGTTTGTCAGAAGAGTGGTCCTGCCTGAGGGAGAACCTGGGCAAGCCCGTTGTTGTTAAGTGTCTGCCGTCTGTGCTGCTGCTCACTTTGTCATGTCCCCACCGGGAACTTCGTTCTGCTCGACCGCCCGAGTGAGTCTCCAGTTACTCTCAGTAGCTGATATCTGAGGCAGTGCCCCGTTGCATCCGTTTGTTCATCCCATATTCTGGTTTTGGTTTTTCTGTACCTCTGACTGGCCTGGAGCTCACTCTGGAGCAGGCTGGCTCCAAACTCACAGAGAGTATTTATGTTCTGCCTGTCTCTGCCTTCCCAATGCTGGGTCATCCTATGTTTTTCTTGCAGAGTTTTAGAGCTATAGGTTGAGGAATGTGACCATTTTCTTCCAGGAGCTCCTAGGCGAACAGGGAAGGTAATTGTCTAGGAAGTAAACCAGAGGGTATTAAGTGCTATGATAAGAGAAAGCAGGCTCTCCAACTCATGGGAACGTGGAGCAAAGACCCAGTTGAACATAGGGGAAGAGTCCTGAGTGCTAGGGAGGAGAGGAAGAGGTGGGTTGGTGGTAGGCATGCTGGTTAGACAGGTGTGAAGGTTCTGGTGTATAGTTTGGGACGCACAAAGGTGTCTGGCCCAGACAGTAAGTAGTCACATCTTGGATTCCAGGGTCAGTGGAGAGCCAGGGTAGTAGCTAGGAAAAAAGAGTTTCCAGTTTCTGTGTCTTTGTAAGGAGATTGGTTTAGATCTTAATATTGAAAATCAGTTGGTGCTTGTAAAACTGTGATGACAGATCTATAATTACGAAATGTCGTTCTGGGTGGGGTGGTGGTGGTGGTGCATGCCTTTAATCCCAGCTCTGGGAGGCAGAGGCAGGTAGATCTCTGAGTTTGAGGCCAGCTTGGTCTACAGAGTGAGTTCTAGGATAGCAAGGGCTACAGAAACACACACACACACACACACACACACACACACACACACACACACAAACAAACATTATTCCGAGGTGGGCATGGTGGTACATGTGTATAATCCCAGCACCTAGGAGGTAGAAACAGGAGTCCAAGATCATCCTTAGCTATATGAAGTCTTGTCTCAAAAATCCAAAAACAAAATAAAACCTCCATTATTCTGATTGAGGAATGACTTACATAGAGGGAATGTTCAGTAATTTGCTTTTAAAAGAACTTTGCTATTTTATGTGTGTAAGTGTCTTGCCTGTATGTATATGCCTGCATGCCATATGCATGCCTGGTACCTGAGAAGGCCTGAAGAGGATGTCAGATCCCGTCAAACTAAAGTTACAGATGGTTGTTAACTGCCATGTGAGTGCTGGGAATCAAACCTGGGTCCCTCTGAGAGAGTAGCAAGTCCTCTAAACTACTGAGCCATCTCTTCTGCCACCTCCACTCCTTAACACGCTTTTTTAAAAGACAGGTTTTCACTGTGGAGCCCTAGCTACAGAGATCCGCCTGTCTCTGCATCCTATGTGCTGGAAATAAAGGCATGTGCCACCAGACTTGTTTAATAGTGGCTTTCAGAGTCAGGTACTTAGGAAAGGAATACTAGGGGGTGATAAGATAATAGATAAGGAGCTGAGACTCTTGGATTTTAGAGTTTTAGGGTAACAGAGAGTAAGATACACTTGGAATAGACAGTGTATGTTGACCAGAACCTCATGATTTATTCCCAGATGAGCAGACATTTGAGCATGGTGTTTCATAGTTTGCAACAAGGCCAGGAACACCTTACACTTCTGACCAGGGGACAGCTACCTCCTGTGCTAGATGGACCTTCACATCTCCAACATGTAGATTCAAAAGTCATTTTGTTTCTGGACTAACTCTGTGAAGTCTCAATTTTGTTTGGATTTTAATTAAGATTTTATTTATTTGTGTGTGTGTGTATGTATGTGTGTGTGTGTGCATGTGTATAAATATGCAGGTGTCCCTAGATTCTAGAAGAGGCTGTTGGGTCCCCTAAAGGTGGAGGCTGGAGTTACAGGTAGTTGTGAGCTGTCCACTGCAGGTGCTGGGAACTTTCTTACGTCTTTTTAGTCAAGGCTACAGCAAGATACGATATTTTTGTAGAGAAATGTATTTTGTGTGCCATGGATGGCTGTATCTGTTAGCCTTCTCTATAGCTTTTGACAGCTTAAAGCATGATTGGTTAGAGTTGCAGAGAAATCTTAACCCTAAGAATCAACTCACACTTAGCCAGTTTCCTCTGTTAGAGCCTTAGTTTGTATTGTCAGCTAACTACAGTTTCCCCAGTGTCTGAGACCTGGGCATTATCAGTTGCCTAGATGTATGTGGGGTGTATAGAGAAGTTCTCGCTTTGGTCATTTGTAGTGTGTGTGGAGGTGGAGGAAAGTAATTTTGTGGAGTTGTCCGGCTTTTGGAATCTGGGAGGTAAAGTTGAAGAAGCCTTACAGATTTAGATGAGCAGAGGGAGAGTAAGTAGAGACAGACATCTGGTAAGATAGTAGCCATTAGGCACTCCTATCATGGGCCAGGAATGTTGCTTGTTCCCAGAATCCTTTGCTCTACAATGTGTGTAGATGCCTTCTTAGTAATAGCACTAGAAGTCACCTTCCTGAAAGACAAGTCTGTAATATAGGGAACCGGGGAAGGTAGTCAGAGCCACTCTGAAGACATGGATGTTACAGGGTCGTTATTCATTGTTATCACTGGGTGGTGAGATGCCTTCTGGGTCAAAAATGACAGGGTCCTGCTGTGGATCAAAGTACCTTGAGATAGACAGAAGACTAAAGAGTAAGCTCGACCTTGAGGAGTGCGGGTACTTGTGTCAGGTGGAGGAGGATGCACAGGGGATCACGTGTGTGACTGGAGAGGATGAGGCGAGCCAGCCAGTGTGTGATCGGGTTCCTTTCCTGCCTCTGAGCTTCAACACGCTTTTCTCTTCCTTTGTTTCCAGGGGATGGCGTTGACTTCCTGTCTTGGTTTCTGAATGCTCTGCACTCAGCTCTGGGTGGCACCAAGAAGAAGAAGAAGAGTAAGTCATGCTGCTTGTCAAAAGAGAGCTCTGTTTTCTTTGTGTTTTCTAAAAAAAAAAAATTTAAATTACACTGCTTTGTCCATTTTGAGACAAAGTCTTGCTGGAGCCCAAGCTAGCCTGGAGCTCAGGTTCTTCCTGTCTTAGTTTCCTCCATACTGGGATGACTTCAGATTCATGATCCTCTGCTTCCACCCCCGCATGTTGGGATTACAGGCTTGTGCTAGGCCTGAATAGACCTTGCTCTGTTTTTGTTTTTTGTTTTTTTCGAGACAGGGTTTCTCTGTGTAGCTTTGTGCCTTTCCTGGAACTCACTTGGTAGTCCAGGCTGGCCTCGAACTCAGAGATCCGCCTGGCTCTGCCTTCGAGTGCTGGGATTAAAGGTGTGCGCCACCACTGCCCGCCCAGCCAGAAATTATTATTATTTTTTTTTATTTTATGTGCATTGGTGTTTTCAGGTCCCCTGGAAATGGAATTACAGACAGTTGTGAGCTGCCATGTAGGTGTGGGGAACTGAACCTGGGTCCTCTGGAAGAGCAGTCAATGTTCTTAACCAGTGAGCCACATCTCCAGGCCCACCTCTGTTTTTTGTTAGAATTTGGTTATATTCTCAGTTTATTTTTTTCCCAGATTGTTTTGTCGTTTTTATCTTTTTCTTTTTTTAATCTTTGAAATATGGTCTTGTGGTCTAGCCCAGACTGGATTGGAATTTGTGATCCTCCTGATTCAGCCTCCCCTGTTCTGAGATTACATCATACTGCCATGCCTGGCCCCAGTGGTATTTTAAGCAGAAATGCCTGAAAGATACTAGGTTAAGTGAGGTAAGACAGACAGAAGATATTTGTTGTTTTTGTTTTTGAGACAGGGTTTCTGTGTAGTCCTAGCTGTCCTGGTACTAGCTGTGTAGACCCGACTGGCCTCAAACTCACACAGATCACCTGCCTCTGCCTCCAAGTGCTGGAATTAAAGACAAGCACCACCACATATTGGCCAAAGCATTTTTACAATTCAGAAATGGGTGTAATTACACGTTAGAATTTCTGACCCAGTTTGAAATGGAGAGTAGGGGCATTGTGTTCTAGACTCTTCAGATCCTGCCAGTATTAGAGTTGGTGAAGGGCTGAGCTGACTGTTAGAGCAGACCCTGACTCTACTCGTAGGCACAAAACTAGACTAAAAGTCCCCCTGACCCTCAGCTTCTGTTGGTTTAGCGGTCATTAGATGTTTATGTTGAATTCCAGTTATAGCTTGTAGCTTATAGACTGCGGTCAGCTGAGTCATTCTGGAGACACAATGCAGTTTAGTTTTCTTCTTTTTTGTTTCTGTTTTTCAAGACGGGGTTTTTCTGTATAACATTCCTGGTTGTCTTGGAACTTGCTTTGTGGATCAGGCTAGCCTTGAATTCACAGAGATCTACCTGCCTCTGCCTCCCGAGTGCTGGGATTAAAGACGTACCAACAGCACGCCCTGCTGATTTTCTTCTTTTTTATTTGATTGATGGTGTGGTTGTGTGTGTGGTTTGTTTTGAGATAAGGTCTTGCCTTGTAGCCTAGGTTAGCCTCAAACTCCCAATCTTCCTGCTCCCTGCCTGAGAATAGGTGTGTCCCACCACACCCACTCTCTTGTCTTCTGTGTTGGGATGGCTTTGCTCTGGATAGCTCTGCCCCATCTACAAGGTAAGTTCAGCCAAGCTCTTTCTCTCAGGTCTCTAACTTGTGTCCCACTGGGATTCTGGGACCCCATGTGTTTTGTGTCTCTGTTTGGGTTTTATTCTTGTTTGCTATGTTAGTCATTTCTCGCTTGTGTGCAGTGTAGGTTACTACCTTTTGAAGGCAGTGAGAAATACCTCAACTAAGCTGCTTTTGAGGGTGTGTGTGTGTGTGTGTGTGTGTGTGTGTGTGTGTGTGTCTTGATCCTCCTGCTTAAACCTCCCGAGTGCTAGGATTATTGGTGTGAACCACCATACCCAATTCTATGCCCAGATTTGACTGATTTTTTTTTTTTTAAAGATTTATTTATTTTATGTGTATAAATGCTTTGCCTGATTTTTGCTCTGTGTACCATGTGTGTGCCTGGTTTCCTCAGAGGTCAAAAGATGGCATTGGAGCCTCTGTAATGGTTGAGAGCCACCATGTGGATGCTGGAAATCAAACCTGGGTTCTATGCAAGAGCAACAAGTGCTCCACGCTGCTGCGGCGCCATCTCTCTAGCTCTCTCTCTCTTTAAAATGATTCTGTCTTTAAGCTGTGTAAGTCATTCATTCATTCCAAATGCACGTTTTTCCCCCTTTCATGACCCAGCCCAGTGGTCAAAGAGTGTCCTGTGGAGGAGATAAAATGTAGAAAAATAATTATACGGGTACTATGATGATATATGTTACAAAGCAAAGCTTCTGTGCTTAGGGAGAGCTTGAGTCTTACACTAGGGCATTCTGGTTTATAGCAGAAATTTAGAAGTTGAGACTGTATTCTTGACATGTTTTCTGGCCTCACAGACTCTGTTTTGCTTTTTGTTTGCACAGCTATTGTGACTGATGTTTTCCAGGGGTCAATGAGAATCTTCACCAAAAAGCTTCCTCATCCTGATCTGGTGAGTGTTCAGAACAGAATTTTAGTTTGATACATGTTGCCCGAGGGGCTTGGGGAAATGGGAGCTTAGAGATTAGACAGAATGTACCCACAAAGAAGTTCCCAAAGCACCTGCTGAGGGGCAGTTCTGTGCCCGTAGTGGCCATGTACTAAGAGCTTCAGGGTTTGTAGGTGGTAGTCTGTTGGTTGAAGTGGTTTGAGTGATACTGGTGTGTTTTCCAGAAGACTCAGCCAATGTCTAGTGTAATCGGAGAACTTTTTAAATAGTATGGTGTATAAATAAAATCCTTCCAAGGAGGAAAGCAATTAGTTTTTTCTTTAAAAGTTGGCCTACAAAGTAACGGGTTTGAGTGTGGCATTTCCAAACGTGTCATTATTCTTAGTTCTGATTAATCCCCTCTTCTATTGCCCTCCCCTGTCTCCAGTGCCCTCTCCTGGCAGGCTTCCTTTCCACAAGTAGTTCCCACCTTTGCTTCCTGTCCTATGTGTCCCTTTCTAGTTTCATGATCACGTGCATGCACACACATGCCATCAGTTTTTGAATTCATACTGTCAGGTGGTGGTTCTGAAGACAGCTGCCTGGGCTCTGGAGACGTGAATGACCGTCATGTCCTCTGGGTTTGCTTCATGCTTTCCACACTCCGTTCTTCTTTGGTCTTCTCATTCTTTTCTAGCCAGCAGAAGAGAAAGAGCAGCTGCTCCACAATGACGAGTACCAGGAGACGATGGTGGAGTCCACGTTCATGTACCTGACGCTGGACCTTCCCACGGCCCCGCTCTATAAGGACGAGAAGGAGCAGCTCATCATCCCCCAGGTGCCGCTCTTCAACATCCTGGCCAAGTTCAACGGCATCACCGAGAAGGTACCAACTGCCGCCCTCTCCCTTTTCCCCAAGTGTTGACAACAGGGCCTCAGGTGGAAGGCCAGTGCTCCACAGACAAGTCACTCCTCAGCCGCGTTGTCCTTTTCTGTGTCAGAATCGGCACGTCAATATCATGCACTTGCTCTAAGTATACTGTCTTTTTTTTTTTTTTTTTGTGGTTTTTCGAGACAGGGTTTCTCTGTGTAGCTTTGCGCCTTTCCTGGAGCTCACTTGGTAGCCCAGGCTGGCCTCGAACTCACAGAGATCCGCCTGGCTCTGCCTCCCGAGTGCTGGGATTAAAGGCGTGCGCCACCAACGCCCGGCGAGTATACTGTCTTTTCAAGTCTCTAGCCTCTCTGGGGTTTAACTCTTAACTTCAGAGCTGCTTCTTACATGGCTCCTCCCTGCCTCTGAGTACTGTAGAGAAAGGTGGGGAAATGAGATGTTTGAAAACTCAAGAAATACAGAAGTCTCATCTTTAAAAAGAATAGTTTTATTTTGTTTTGTTTTTTGAGGTAAGGTCTCATCTAGCCAGGTTAACCTAGAACTTGCTGTGTATCCAGAACCAGCCTTGAACTCCTGATTCTCTTTCCTCCACCCAAGTGCTGGCTTACAAGTGTGGGCCACCACTTCCAGCTCCAACAGTTATTTTTAATTTGTCTATTTTGCTCTTATTTTTTTGTTAATAATGGGGTATTTACTCTTCAGTCTCAGTAACAAATTGTTGGAGCAATATCAGAAATGATGACACTGGAGTCTTTTTTTTTTTTTTTTTTTTTTTTTGGAGACAGGGTTTCTTTATGTAGCCTTGGCTGTCCTGGAACCAGCTCTGTAGATCAGGCTGGCCTCGAACTCATGGAGATCTGCTTGCTTCTGCCTCCAAGTGCTGGGATTAAAGGCATATGCAGCAATACTGGACTCCTGGGGTGGGGAGAAGGAACCTTGAACCCTCTTGCAGTGGCATCTCCTCCTTATTGAGCTGTCAGGGACAGTGTAGACACAACACTCTTCTTTTCCTTGCCTATTTATTTTATTAACATTTTTGGATAAGTACCTTTTTCCCTTGTAAAAAGCTTCTCCAATTTCTAGATGACCTTTTAAGAACTTTCTCTTGATTGGGTGGGGGAGCAGGTCTACAGGGCCCCTCACTATGCATTGTCAGACGTGGGTCTCTTACTTGCTGTTTTAGAAGGTCATTGTCCAGATGGTTTTGAAGTAGGCATATTCTAATGTTAAATCAGTATTTTCTTGGGGGTTAGTGGATGGCTCAGCAGGTCAAAAGCACTTGTTATCCTGGAGGCCTTAGTCAGTCCCTGGAGCCCACAGTGGAAGAAAAAATGGACTCCTGAAAATTGTCCTCTGGCCTCCAGACATGAATTGTAGTATGTGTACACCCACATTTACCCAACATCTCTCTCTCTCTCTCTCTCCTCTCTCTCTCTCTCTCTCTCTCTCTCTCTCTCCCTCTCTCTCACTCACACACACACACACACACACACACACACACACACACTGGAAAATATTTTCTATTTCCTTGGGCAGCTTGTGGATCTCGGGGTCTGTTTTCCCTTTAGCACTCAGTCAGTTCAGAGGGAAGCCTCGGCTGGTTGTTCTCTCTGGTTATGATTAGTCTTTCACTCCTATCTCTTAACTAAATGTAAGCTTAGTTTTTTTTACTGGGGTTTGCGCCTTGGCCTCATGCATGCTAAGCAAGTGCTTTACTAGGCTACATCCCTAGACCAGGATAAGAATCTGTGTTTAACTCCAGCACTGGGGAGGCAGAGGCAGGCGGATCTCTGAGTTCAAGGCTAGCCTGGTCTACAAAGTAAGTTCCAGAACAGCCATGGTTACACAGAGAAACCCTGTCTCGAAAATAAACAAAACAAAAAAAGAAAAACTATTCACAGAACTGGAAAGATGGTTCAGCAGATGAGAGTGTTGCCCTTGCAGAGAACCTGGGTTCAATTTTCAGCACTCACGTGGTTCCTTACAGCCATCTGTAACTCCAGTTACCTGTGAGCACACACGCGTTCATAGACAGGCAAAACACCCATACACATAGAAGGAAAAGCAAAGCTGCTCATGTTCACCAGCTTTAAGCCTCTTGGGCTAGGCGGGTGTCCTGGCCATTCCCTTTCTCCTTGGGCCATGTAGAGTGAGCTCACAGGAAGTGTGGCCTGCTGGACTACCTACACAAACCTTGAGATTTGCTTCTCAGATGTGTACTTTGGTTGCCAGGGCTTGAGATAGACCAGTGCCTCCTGTGTGCTGAGTACAGGCTTTACCACAGAGTTACGCCCCAGCCCAAGTCTTAGGACCGTTGAGGCAGGATGGATGGATGGGAGAAGTAGATAGTTACCTCCTTTGGAATACTGAGGGTGCTTCATGGTTATGAAGACAAGAAAAATTTCTCCATTTTGAGTAAAGTAAGATCCAGCTTTTAACTGACTTTTTCGTTGGACAGTTTGTTCTCTGTGTTGGCCTGAGCCCACACGGCTGTGGTATTTCAGCAGTGTGCTCATATACTGACTATAACAGCCCACTGTCGAGGTTTGTTTCTTACTCGGTGTTTGCCACATTGCTAATCTTAGCCTCTTTGGTGGTTTCTGAGACTAGGTGTCTTCTGAACTAGGTGTGATGCAGAGCTATCTTTAAAAGCCAGAACAAAGGGGGCTGAAGAGATAGCTCAGCCCTCAGTGGTTAAGAGTACTGGCTGCTCTTTCAGAGAGAAGTTCTGAGTTCAATTCCCAGCATCCACATGGTGGCTCACAACTGTCTGTAGTCGGATTTGATGCTCTCTTCTGCCATAAAGGTACATGTGGATAGAGCACACACACGTATATAATATAATATAATATAATATAATATAATATAATATAATGTAATATAATGTAGTTTAATATAAATTATATATCATATATATTATATGTATATATATATTAATATTAATCTTCAAAAAAAACAACAAAGCTCAAACTGCCGTTGTAGTACCTACTGAGTGCTGGCTCTGATGCCATCAAACTGTCTTTCTAGGAATACAAGACTTACAAGGAAAACTTCTTGAAGCGCTTCCAGCTCACCAAGCTGCCTCCATATCTAATCTTTTGCATCAAGAGATTTACTAAGAACAACTTCTTCGTGGAGAAGAATCCGACAATTGTCAACTTCCCTATCACGTGTGTATCTTCCTGCTTCACTGGAGGGTGGGTGGGGGGGTCCCCACCTCTTTCTTTTTGAGACAGGGGCTTATGAAGCCCAGGCTGTTCTTGAACTTGACAAATGATCTTGAACTCCTGAAACTCCTGCCTTAGCCTCCCAAGTCTGCAGCTGTGCCACATCTGGCTATGAGTCTAGATATCTTTTCATGTTGTTCCTTTTGGAGTGACTTGGTTGGGGATTGCAAGAAACAGCTCCCTACATCATAGAAATTAACGGGTTTGCTGGAAGACGTACATATTTCAGGGTTCCCAAAGGTGGATACTTACCTAGATGCAGTCATTATTTATTTATTTGTTTACTTATTTGAGATACAGTCTCATATAGCCCAGACTTACTTTGAAGTCACTTTGTAAGGCAAGATGACCTTGAACTTTTGATTTTCCTGACTCCCACCTCTCAAGTTCTATAATTACAAGCATGTGATAGCACACTGTCATAAATTACAATTTTTAGTGTGGGGCCCTTTAATTTAGTCTGCAATTGAGTTTTCATGATTAGCTTGAAGGAACTGGAAGGATACCAGATACTTTTAGTTGGCTGCCTTCTAATTCAGAAAGACCTCAATGTCTTTAGAAATACCTCTAATTCAGACCATTGGTTTTCAGTTCTGAAAAGCCAATGTTCTTAATTTTTTAATTAAATTTTAAAAATTATTTTATGTGTATGGATATTTTTCCTGCATGTATGTCTGAATCATGTGCATTCCTGGTACCCACAGAGGCCAAAAGAGGGCATCAAATTTCTTGGAACTGGACTTACAGACACTTGTGAACCTCCATGTGGGTTCCAGGAATCAAACTGTAGTCCTCTGGAAGAGCAGCCAGTGCTTTTAGCTGCTGAGCCAGCTCTCCAGCTCAAGAGACAGTGTTTTCCATGATCTGAAGAAGGTCTTTAGAATGCGGAGAAACCTCATGGCAGGCTGACAAGAAGTGTGTCAGTGTGTGGGTGTTGAGGTTGGAGGAAGCGTGTGTCTAAGACAGACTGGCAGGAGGAAGGCTTGGGATGGGCATGTGTGTAACTCGAATGTCTAGCTAGAATATGTCCAGTTTTCCTAAAACAGGGAAGTTTGACGCCTTTGTATTTGGTAGTCTTTGAATTTCACATCGTCAGTCTTTCTGATTTAAAGTAACGAAGGAGTTTGGACTGTGGTGGGCGGATGTTTACTTACCTCTTGGTTCCCTTTTCCTTTTCCTCTCATCTCCTTTCTCCTTCTCATCCCCCAAACTACCAGGATTGCAGTTCTTTCCTTTGAAAACCTTTCCAGTTCTCAGTTCTAAAGAGTCTTAACTGGGGAGGTGGCTTAGTGGGTGAAGTCCACTCTGCTGTGGGACTGGAGAATCCTAGGGCCTCCTCCAGGGTAGGCTTCTGGTTGGTTTCTCTAACGGAGTCCATCCTCTCGGAGAGTCTGATTGTAGATGGTGAAGAGAGAAGTGTCCGCGGAATCCTCTCCTCTTAATCACTAGAGACAGAACCAGGTGTTCTGGATGGGTGCTGGGGAAGCACTCTATTGCTGAGCTTTGTCTAAATTTTATCTAAATCTTTTTTTTTTTCTTCTTCTTCTGAATTTTAGAGACAGGATCTTGCTATGAAACTCAGGCCTGGCCTTTACTGAACTTGAGCCCCTGTCTCAGCCTCCTCAGCAGCTGGGATTGTGAGCATGTGGCAGGTACCACACAGGAGAATTTCTAAATGAGGAGTACAAGAGAATTTCCTTTTTTCTTTCTTTTTTAAAAGAATATTTCTGTAATTTTTTTTTCTTATGTTTATGAATGTCTTACCTGCATTTGTGTCTGTTTACCATGTTCATATAGAGCCCATGGAGGTCAGAAGAGGGCGCTGGGTCCTCTGGAACTGGAGTTACAGATGGTTGTGAACCGTATAGGTGTAGAGAATTGAACCCGGGTCCTCTGCAAGAGCAGCCGGTGCTCTTAACCTCTCAGCCATCTCTCCAGCCTCTCCTTTCTCCCCAGATTTTTCTTCCCGTTTTTTGCTGCTGTCTTGTTTGTGTGGCAAGAGGGGTGCACAGAAGCACTGTGTCTGAGTACTGCCTTTGAAATCCTACCCCTCAAGGTTTTATGTCAGAGCTAGTCTCTTGGGAGTCTCCAGTGTGTTCCTGATAGGAAAGAGTGCTTCCCCTGCAAAGGCGCCACTGTGTAGCTGATGCTTCTTCAGTAGCCGCAGAGACTTCCCACCCTGCTGCCTTTTCCTGGGGGCCTGGAGTGTTTCTCCTCTTAGTGGTTGCCTTTGTGCGCTTGGCAGTTCTGACTAGAGTAGTCTGCCCTTCAGAAAGCTTGCTCTGGAGAAGTTAGAAAACAGGAGGTCTATTAGACCAGGACTCAAAGACTACTTCATTAAAAAAATTACTACATTTTATTTGTTATGTGGATGCGTGTGCACTCACACCTGCTTAGATATTGATGAGTCTTAGCACATATGTGGAGGTTTGAAGGTGACTTATAACTTATGGGATTCATTTTTCTCTTGACACTATCTAGGTCCCAGGGGTCACACTCAGACCATCAGGCTTGCATGATGAGCACATTACTAATTGATCCATTTCCCTACCCATTTTTAAATTTTTTTTATGTATTTTTTTTTAAGTTTTTTGTTTGTTTGTTTGTTTGTTTGTTTTTCGAGACAGGGTTTCCCTGTGTAGCTTTGTGCCTTTCCTGGATCTCACTCTGTAGATCAGGCTTAGCCTTGAACTCACAAAGATCCTCCTGCCTCTGCCTCTGAGTGCTGGGATTAAAGGTGTGCGCCACCGCGCCCGGCTCATTTTTAATTTTTTTAAAAAGCTTTTTGTTTGTTTGGTTTTTCGAGACAGGGTTTCTCTGTGTAGTTTTGATGCCTGTCCTGGATCTCGATCTGTAAATCAGGCTGTCCTCGAACTCACAGAGATCTGTCTGGTTCTGCCTCCCGAGTGCTGGGATTTTAAAGGCATGCGCCACCGCTGCCTGGCTAAAAAAGCTTTTTTTGTTTGTTTTATTTTGTTTTGAGACAGGTCTCTATGTAGCTATTCTAGATCTCAATATGTAGGTCAGGCTGGCTTTGAACTCTCAGAGATCCTCCTGTGTCTTCTGAGGAATTAAAGGTGGATACCCCCATGTCTGGTAGAGTTTTTTTGTTTTGTTTTGCTTTTAAGATTTATTTATTTTATGTGTGTCTGGTGCCCTTGAAAATCAGATGTCACTGATGTTAGATGCCCTGGAATTGAAGTTACAGATGGTTGTGAGCCACCTTGTGGGTGCTGGGCATTGAACCTGGGTCCTTTAGCAGCCAGTGTTCTTCACTGCTGAACTGTCTCTTTCCAGCCCCCAATGCTTTTTTAAAAAGGCAGGGTGTCCGTGTGTGGTCCAAGTTGGCCTGAATCACTGTAGTCCAGAATCAGAATGTCTTTGAACCCCAGGTTTTGTGAAGACCCTGCCTCAGAAATAAGGAAGAAAGTAATTGAGGAAGACACCAGATGTTGACCTCTCACCTCTACTGGTGTTCAAGCCATGTGCATGTGCACACAAGTACATACACCACAAATACAAAGAAACAGGCAGCTAGCTCTCTGGATCCGGTTTTTTCTTCAGTGCTGGTTTTCTAGTCCAGAAACCTTGAGTAAACTCCCCTTTCATGCCTCTGCTACCTATGTGAGCTGTGTTAATTGTAACGATTTTGCCTCTAACTTCACTGAGAGAAAGTGAAAGAAGATCCTTGAAAGTAAGAAAGCTGATGCTTGCCTGGTTTTCGTGTTGAGGTGGTTACCGTGGTGACACATCCTGTGGTCAGTCTTCTTCTGTAGGTGCCTCAGGGCCAAGGGCAGGTGCTGCTGGAATCCTGCAGCTGCAAGTTACAGCCCAGCCAGGCCTCTGGGCAAGCCCTGCTGCCCAGCTCGTTACCCTCGTGGGGGGTGGGGGGAGGCAGTGGAGCTACAGTCCTGCTGTAGCTGCTTAGGTTCATAGTTGTCAGGTGACACAGGATGCCCATTCAGACCCAGATGAGCAGAGACCCTGCAACTCTGCCTCCTAGACATACTTCTGAGGGATGCTTTCTGATAGAGGTTGTCACTGCTGGAAATTGTGACTTCAGCTCACTGGAACTTTTGTGGCACTGCAGACCTTTCCAGAACTAGAACACTAAAGTGGCAGTCAACAGCTCTGTGGTTCATTTGTATGGAACATTTCCCTAACTTCACAGCCGTGGTGTGATGTTCTGTTGTTGTTTGTTTCTCTTTGTCTCCAGAAACGTGGATCTGAGAGAATACTTATCTGAAGAAGTCCAGGCAGTCCACAAGAACACCACTTATGATCTCATTGCCAACATTGTGCATGATGGCAAGCCCTCTGAGGGCTCCTATAGGATCCACGTGCTTCATCATGTGAGTGGCCCCTGACTGGCGTGACACAGAGCTGCAGATAGGTGGTGTTCCATGGTGTCTTTGAGTTTGCCCTTTCTGGGCCTGGCTTCAGAACTCTGTACGTAATGGGTGGCTTTAGTTTTGTTTTAATGGTAGACACCACTGGGAGGTTTCTGAAGTACCGGTGGTGGCTGTTCCCCAGCCGTTACAGTAGACATTCGTTTTCAACTGGAGTAGAGGCCAGGGATGCAGCCACAGATGCTGCAGTGCTGACCCATCTCTGTAGCATGCTTGCTTATTCCAAGCAGTGATCGGCATCAAGGTTAAGAGACTGCTTTTGAGTGTGGGTGCAGATTGAGGTGGTAGGTGTGCTAAAGTTCCCCAGAGATTCTGATAGCCAGCCAGGGTTGAGGACCTCTATTCAGGGTCAGAGTCCCACCAGCCTAGCAGCCCAGCAGCCCTGCAGCTGTGGTGCCATCTAAGGGCTCCTTAGAATGGCAGAATTCCAACCCCTTGGGACAAAGTACATCAGCTCTTCATTATTTAACAAGACCCTTTGATATGCATGAAATTAAGGTTTGAGAAACATTGATCTAGAGACTCTTTCCTTGCTTTGTCTGTCATGATTGTTTTTGAGACAGTCTCACATTGTAGCCCAGGCTGGCCTGGAATGTACCTGTAGCCCAGGCTGGCTGAGAACTTGTGGCAGTTCTCCTGTGCTTAGCCTCCCAAGTACTAGGATCAGAGGCATTACCACCATGCCTAGCTGAGCTAAAACATTTTAAAAGCATATCTAAAGCAGAAAACAAAAGCATCCTCGGCTGTATTTGTAAACACAGAATTTTAATGTAGGCTGTTGTAACTTAGTGTAACTGGAACCAGTGGTTTACTGTCCTTACAGCACATCCCTCACACATGAGGAGACCTAGGCTTAGATCTAGTGTGAGGACTTGTCAGTCACATTGGGGATTGGGGTGAGACACTTGGCCTCAAAGCCCATGCTTAACTAGTCTTAGAACCAGAAATAAACTTGCTCATATAGGCCCACACTTTCTCTGTCGTCCCTATATTTTGAATTTTAAAGTATCTGCAAAACATGCAACAGCTGTGTCCTATCACAACAGTGTTTTTCATTTGTTATACGTTTGGCAGGTGTCTGTGTTAATCTTTCCCAAGCTTGTTCGTGTCAGCATGCTGTGAGTTAGTTTGCAGGCTGGGGAAACTGTAGGTGATGGTCAATGTCCACCGACATGCCTTGCTTTCCTTTATTTCTCTGGGGAGGGTATGGAGGAGGAGAATGACCACTTGCGGGTTCTTAGCAGGCAGTGTCATGTACTTTCTAAGGGCTTTGTCTAATTTACCATTTCTGGAGAGGAAAGAGACAGTTGAGATTGAAGGGCCTTCTCTTTTTCCTCTTGAGTGGCCACCTAAATTCCCCTTTAAATGTGTAGAAGTGGGTTTGGAGATGTAGCT
Source organism: Peromyscus leucopus (assembly GCF_004664715.2). Taxonomy (NCBI): domain Eukaryota; kingdom Metazoa; phylum Chordata; class Mammalia; order Rodentia; family Cricetidae; genus Peromyscus; species Peromyscus leucopus. Next base: position 88,741,925 of record NC_051065.1, on the reverse strand, counting down.
CAAGTGATAGGTATCCAGCATGCACAAACCTTAGGTTTGACTCCAGACACCACATGAACTAGGTGTGGTGGCACACACCTATAATGCTAATACTCTTGAGGTAGAGGCAGGAGAATCAAAAGTTGAAGGCCTTCCTTGGCTAAAGAGAAAATCTGATGTTAGACTGGACTATGTGAGGACACCCCTACACACAGACACACACAGACACACACACACACACACACACACACACACACACACACACCCCAGAGAGAGAGAGAGAGAGAGAAGAAAGCAAAATGTTTGGGACTTCATTGTATTTCAAAGACGCCTTGATAGGAATTGAGGTTGCCAGAACTGTTCATTGACTGAGGTCTAGCTAAGGTTATGACTCTTGGCTGTGATCATTTTGACACCTCTGGTTTTGGAGCACAGGTTAACTCAATCAACCCTTCTTGCTTTGTGCAGGGAACCGGCAAGTGGTATGAATTACAAGACCTCCAGGTGACTGACATCCTGCCCCAGATGATCACCTTGTCCGAGGCCTACATTCAGGTGGGTGTGGGCCAGTGCAGGAAGTGGAGTTGATGTAGAGTCTTGCTTACAGGCCTGATGCTTCCAGAGTGCGGGGTGACCAGATCATGTGGCCCCAAAGTCAGTCAGATTTTTAGAAAGGGAAAATGTAGAAGCCTGTGAGTCAACAAGTGAACAGAGTGTGTTTGTGGCCTTGTGAGTCTAGCAGAGATCTAGAACTCTAGTCCCAGGAGAGCCAAAGCTGTCTTTTGACCTTTGTGCACACCAGGCATGGACATGGTACATCCATGTATACATGCAGCCAAAGTACTCATACACATTAAAAATGAATAAATCTGAAAAGGAATTTAAAAAAAGAACAGAAGAAGAGTTGGGTAGGTGGAAAAATATAAATGGAATGAAAGGGAATATTCTGGAAGAGTATGACTCATTTTTGGAAAATGTAGCACACCTAACAGTGGGGTGGCATGTTGTCTGCTGCCTGAGGAAGAAGAGTTACCTGATGACTGACTGACTGAAGAGCTCATCACCGTTTTCATTTCTGACAGATTTGGAAGAGGCGGGATAATGATGAAACCAACCAACAGGGGGCTTGAACACCTTGTCTGGGGTTTTGCTCCCAGTGGTATTGGCTGAAGATGTTAAATAAAAACACTGAGGCTGTAGCTGACTGTGGACTGACTGGAAGACTCCTGCCGCAGTCCGGTTTTACAGGTCTGTCTGTCACCATCAGAGAGCCGGCCTGCCCGGGTGTCCTGGGCCGACTCCAGCGGTTCTCTGACCAGCACATTGCAGATGCTCCTTCCCTTTCAGCAGCAGCAGGCAGAACTCCCACAGGTGGATGCCTTATTTGAATTGCTGCAAGGATAAAGAGCAGATAATCCCTTGGAGACGTGAAGTCTTGAGAGTCTAGGAACAAATGTGAAGCTGATAGCTTCTGTTTGTCTGTCTGTCGTAGGTAGATGGTTCTCCTGTAGTTCCCGCCTCTCCCATGGACTTCTGGAACAGATTAAATAGCCTCCTGTTTTTAAACCAGCTTCTTGTTTTATGTACTCATTTAGGCTTGCTAAGAGGGTTATTTTCCTTTTTAACCTATACACTTCCTGCCCTGCAGTCTGCCTTCTTGTCATGCCATTAGCTCAGTTGGTAGAGCATGAGTCTCTTAATCTCAGGGTCGTGGGTTCATGCCCCACATTGGGCGCCAGATATTGGTGAAATTATTAGGGCCACTCCACGTAGTTAAAAGGGAGATTTATTAGTGGCGTAACTTACAAATGAAAGAATAGGTAGGTTGCAGGGTCTGGGGAAGGTGTGTCACAGTCCGACGGTGTTCTCTAGAGAACTCTGCTCGGTCAACCTCCACCATCCAGGGTCCAGGAACAAAGAGAGGGCAGCGCATCTGGATTTCGGGTCTTCAGGGCCCTCCCTTGGCCCCGCCTTGTAGGCGTGATAGTTACCGAAGCCTCAATGGGGTTTGGAACTTCCAGACCAAAGCTGGCATGGCTACCCACTACACATGTGCGGTGAACATGCATGCAGGCAGAATACTTATGCATAAAATAAAAATATTTAATTTTAAAAGTGCTAATTTCAAGAGGGCCTTGTGTATCCCAAGCTAACCTCAAACTCAACATAGAGTTGAGGATGATCTTGAACTTCTTACCTCTACCTCCCAAGTGCTGAGAATACAGGCCATCACATCTGGTTTATGCAATGCTAGGAACTAAACCCAGGGTTTGGCCATCTCTTTGCAGAATGAGCTACATAACCAGCCAGCCTGCCGCCCTGCCTCCCTCTTCCAGACAGGGTTTTACTCTAACTCAGTCTGTCCTAAAATTCATTATGTAACCCAGGCTGGAGTGCAGGGATTACAGACATGAACCACCATGCCAGCTCAGGAAGTCCTTCTTCCATTTATCTTTTAGTAAAAATGCAAAATCCTTAGACTTACGGAAAATCGAAGAGGCACTTGTAATTGGGCTGGAAATTGGCAAAGCGTGTGTAGAGCACCAGCTCAGCAGGAAGCCTGTGTTAAAAGTACAAACGGGAGGCCGGGCGTTGGTGGCGCACGCCTTTAATCCCAGCACTCGGGAGGCAGAGCCAGGCGGATCTCTGTGAGTTCGAGGCCAGCCTGGGCTACCAAGTGAGCTCCAGGAAAGGCCCATAGCTGCACAGAGAAACCCTGTCTCGAAAAACCAAAAAAAAAAAAAAAAAAAAAAAGTACAAACGGGCAGCCCTTTGTCCCATAATTACGCATCTTGAAATTGATTCTAAGGACGTGATCAGGACTCAGAAACAGATATGAGAAGATACAGCTGGGAATACAGTCCTACATTACAGGCCTTGCCATGCAGGCCAGCCTGGACTGCTGCCCGGCTGCCAAGACCACAGATGGCTGTAGTCATGTCTGACGAGAATCTTTATTCTGCTTTCTTATGGTTAGTGGTCATTTAAAAGAGGAAAACTACTGAGAGAAAAAAAAGGTTGGCTAGAGAGATGGCCCAGCAGGAGAGGAAGGCACATGCCACAGAGTCTGATGACCTGAGTTCCACCTGGTGGAAGGAGAGGCCCGACTCTTGTAAGTTCTCCGAGCTCCACGTGTGCACCGTGGCATGTGCATGTCGCCCCAACACTAAATAAATGTAAGGGAGACCATTTTAAAAGGTGACTGCAGTGATGGTGAACACCGGCATGTGTTGGCTTGGGAAGGTTGGGGCTGGGGATGGAGCTGGGTGGAGGGACACTTGCCTAGCATTACCAGACCCTGTGCTCCACACTAAGTGTGGGAAAAAGATAAAAACAAAGGCTGGTAACTGGGGAGCTAGCTCAGCTGGTAAAGGCACACCTTACAGCGTTCAGTCCCCAAAACTCCTGAAAAAAGAAAGAAAAGCCGAGCATGGCATGCCTGGAAAAGCAGGCAGATCCTCGGGGCTTGCTGGCCTGCTGGCTAGTGAGGACCTTGTCTGGAAAAGCAAGGTGAGCAATGTCTGAGGAATGACAGCTGAGATTCTGGCTTCCATGTGCACTTTCACCCATACACATGCACACTACCCACACAAATGTACACAACTTTGCAGATGCACACAGTAAACACATTGGAGTGCTTACACACACACACACACACACACACACACACACACACACACACACACAAACTGCTCAATGTGGTGGTGCATCCTAGCACTTAGGAGGCAGAGGATCATGAGTTGAGGCTTTTCTGTGGTACACAGTAAGACCCTGCTTCAAAAACCAAACTAAACAAAAATGCCAGGTTACTGGGTTGTTTTGGGCTTTTGGTGCTGAGGAACTGAGCCCAGGGCCTTGTGTTAGGCAAATGCTCTACCTGCCACTGAGGTACACACCCAGTCCTGGCAAGATGGAAGGAAACAGTGCAAATTGCAGAGCAACCTGGGTAAGATTCATATTCCTCCTCCCCAGTAAGTCTGCTGTATATTTTTATATATGTACACATCAAAGGTTTTGAATAGTATACAATAAAATGCCTTATGTTGGGGCTGGAGAGATGGATGGCTCAGCAGTTAAGAGCACTGGCTGTTCTTCCACTGGACCTGGGTTCGAATCTTATCACCTACATGGTAGCTCACAGCCATCCATAAGTCCAGATCCAAAGGCTCTGACAACCTCTCCTGGTCTTTGTGGGCACCAGGCACAGCTGGTGCCCAGACATACATACAGAAAAAATACCCATAGAAAATGAAACCATTTAAAATGGTTTGTGTTGTCAGTTTAAAATTAGTCATTTATCATGGGGCCACAGGTGACATCATATTTCTCAGTAAACGAGTTTTGGCTCAATGAACCTCCAAACCATACCATGTCCATCTGGAAGTAACTCATGGTCTTTTTATGTAGCCGTGGCTGGCCTGAAACTCACTAAGTAGACTAGGCTGGCCTTGAACTCGCAGAGATCTGCCCATCTCTGGAGTGCTGGTACTGCAGGTGCGCACAACTACTCAGTCCCTTATTATTATTTAGCCTTTCGTGGTGACTGACCATTTAATCTTCCTTCCCTTTCCCCTGGAAGTAGCTATACTTTGTCTTGTCCTGAACAGAGCTCTGTGTGTGTTTTTAACCTCCCCCCCCCACACCCCCAGAGGCTCCTCAGAAGGTACCACTGGTTCTGGACTAGCGGCTGCTTTTCTGTGCTGACATTGCTCCACAACTCAGCTGTCTGTTCATCTCAATACCTGTGAAATCTGTTCCTGTTGTGTCCACCATCTTGACCAAATACATTCTGACCCTTGGTGGGCATGGGCTGTGGCTGCTCTTGCAACCCGCCATGACAGGGTTCTCTGGTGCGCCCATCCCCAGCAGCTCTCCTTGTATAGTTCCAAAGGATTGAGGCATAGCAAATGCGAGTGGAGGTCAGAGGACCACCTGAGAGTCAGTTCTCTCCTTCCACCGTGGGCTTCCCAGGGATCCAACTCGGGTCATCAGCCATGGCAGCAGGTGCCTTTACCTACTGACCTGGCTTGCTTTCTACTGCTGTAACAAAGACAATGACCAAAAGTAGCTTGGAAAAGAAGGGCTTGCCTATTTTATTTATTTGTTTGTTTTTGTTTAATTATTTTTGGTTTTTCGAGACAGGGTTTCTCTGTGTAGCTTTGGTGCCTGTCCTGGATCTCACTCTGTAGACTAGGCTGTCCTTGAACTCACAGAGATCCGCCTGGCTCTGCCTCCCGAGTTGCTGGAATTAAAGGCATGTGCCACCATTGCCTGGCAAGGCTTACACATCCTGATCACAGTTCGTTAAGGAAAGCCAAGGCAGTAACTAAAGCAAGAGGCCATGGAGGAGTGCTGCCTACTGGCTTGCTCCCTGTGGCTTGCTCAGCCTGCTTTCTTGTACAACCCAAGGTCCCGTGCCAAAGAGTGGCATTATAAAACGAATTGCTAAATGTTCTTTTTTTTAAAAAAAATTTTAGATTTATTTATTATGTATACAGTGTTCTGTCTGCAGGCCGGAAGAGGACACCAGATCTCATTACAGATGGTTGTGAGCCACCATGTGGTTGCTGGGAATTGAATTCAAGACCTCAGGAAGAGCAGCCAGTGCTCTTAATCTCTGAGCCTTCTCTCCAGCCCACTAAATGTTCTTAAAATAAAAAACCCAGAGCCAGATATTGGGGTGAAAGCTGAAAGATCAGAGAACCAGAACAGCCAGCCACTAGCTCACCTCTACAAAATCCTCAGCCTCAAGAGAGACTGAGTTCCTGTTTCCTCACACCTTTCTCTGCCCAGACATCACTTCCTGGGATTAAAGGCACGTGTGCTTCCCAGTACTGGGATTAAAGGTGTATGCCGCCACTTCCTGGCTCTGTTTCCAGTGTGGCCTTGAACTCACAGAGATCCAGATGGATCTCTGCCTCCCAAGTGATAGGATTAAAGGTGTGTGCCACCACTGTCTGGCCTCTATGTCTAATCTAGTGACTGGCTCTGTCCTCTGATCCTCAAGGCAAGCTTTATTAGGGCACACAATATATCACCACAGCATCATCCACAGTGAGATGGGTTCTTCATTAATTAATCAAGAAAATGCCCTCCACAGACTTGCTTATAGGCCAGTCTGGTGGAGGCAGTTCTTCAGTTGAGAGTCCTTCCCAGATGACTCTAGCTGTGTCGAGCTGACTAAAAGCCAGCCAGCACACCCACAGAGCCATCCTGTGGTCCTCACAACACTCTTTCATGTTTATTATTTTGTCAGTGCTGGAGATTGGACCTAGGGCATCATGCATGGAACGCAAGGGCTAACTAACAAGCTACAACCTCGCTGCCTTCTTATTTTTGAGATAAGGTCTCATTAAGTTGCCCCAAGCTTGCCTTGTACTTTTTTTTTTTTAATTTCACTCATGATATTAATTGTGGTATTCATAGATTACATTCACAGTATTCATTCAAATATATATATATATATATATACATATATATATATTATATATATATATATATATATATATATAATTTTAAATGTCGAATGTCATTTCTTGAAGGGGATAGGAGGTCTTAAATACAGGCTTACAGCACAATGGGAGGACCTCGGAGGGCAGAAGTTCGCTACTGATGTTTTACAATCTTGCATCTAAGCTGTTAATGCCCATTATTCAGGATACACAGACAAGGAACTTCCCTTTAGCATTCAGGAGAGTGGAACCTAGCAGGGAATTATCATAGGGAGGATATCAAGGTCAAAGTCCACAAGCAAGGCAACAGTTACCCAAAACGGGCCAGGGCCCTGCAGGTCCCCCTTTTATTAAAAAATGAGCTTCTGACTTGGGTTTCGTGGGACGTCAGCAGGTCACCTTACCCATCATGGAGACGCCTGCCCAGGCCACACAGGTGCTCTGTCTTAGGTTGGTGAGTGCCCCCCAGGCATTACCCGTCTCCGAATACTCATTATCATACCGGCTCAATCATGTGTGAGCTGCATGGTTAATTGCTGCCAAAGATCTCAAAGTGGCACTGGGCTTGCAATCTGTGTGTTCGATACGGAAAAGACCAACAGAAGTCCTATCTCACCCATAGCCAGTAGGCTAAAGGCAACTGAGTCATTCCCTTATCGAGCCATACTGTACGTTGGAGTCCTTGTAAGATGGTATCCCAAAAGCAACTGGAACTTGAGTTTATAAATTTATAATTTTCAAAGCTAATCGAGATGTATATAACTACTGAATTAAATTTATCATGCCCAATAGAATGAAAGATTAGCTAACTGTAGTAGCTACTTTTGTTGCCAGGGTCTCCACTGTGCTAGCTGTAGTAAGCAATTATAAAATGGTAATCCCAGAAACAGTAGTAGCAGTGTGCGCCATTGTTGTAACAGCAACAGAGGCAGCAGCAATGTTAAATTCTCTTCTGGATTGGGTGGACATCCACTTTGCCTTGTACTTTTAAACAGCCCTGGCAAGGCCTTGAACCTGTAATCCTGTCTCAGCCTCCGAGTTCCTCCTTTCCTTCCTTGATGCTGTGATGGAGGCTGGATTGCCTGGTTGTAGAGAGTGAGTCCCTTCCTTCTGAGCACTGACCCCTCTTGGAACTTCTTTTCTTAGGGAATATATATTGTCCACATAACATATATACATAACACTTACACATATGGATTCATTAGATTGGCTTACACAATAAATATGGACTAGGCAGTCCAACAATGACTGCAGACTGGAGAGGCTGAGCATCCAGTAGCCGCCCAGTCCCTGAGGCTGGGTGCTTCCGTAGTTCCAGTCTGGCCTTGAACGCCGGGAGGATTCCTGGAGAGCTGCTGGTCTGAAGTCCACATTGGAAAGCCAAAAAAGTTCCTGTGAGTGAAGGATAGTGGCGGCAACCGCAGCAGAAACAGTTGATGCATTCACCAGCCAGGAGTGAAGCAGTCAGGCAGAAATAGCCGAGGTTACCCCCAGACCTTCACCTCACACTTGTTCTGGGACACACAACGCTCCCTGCCTTCCAGCTTTGCCTCATTTCCCCAACCCAGCGAGCTGCCTTTGCTGCTTTTTAAATGTAAACTATCCCCATTTCCTTCAGTTACCTGAGCGTAATAACGAAAACAGTGACTTTCAAGACAATAATCTAATGCACATTTACGAAATACCTATTTATTGTGAAGTTTAAGTTTGGAGGCCAAGGATTTGCATCTCATCCACTGTCTCAGAGCAGGGTGAGCAGAAAGTTTACTCTGGTGCTTGGGAGTTGAGGGTGGAGCCAGAGGGTAGGGAAGGGTGGAGGAAGTTTACTGTCGGATATTCGGATATTCGTGTAGTTACAGTGCCCTCTGGGGGTTGATAAGATTGAATGTAATGGGTCTATTTCTAGATTTTCTTTAACAAATGTAGTTTTTTATAATTAGAAACATGACAAAAGTTTATACACACACACACATCTGGCATTTAGATCTTTAATACTAAAGATGGATTTGTTTATTTGGTTTTTTAGATTTATTTATTTTATGTGTATGAATGTTTTGCCTTCACATGCGTTTGTGCACCAGGCACTTGTCTGGTGCCCATGGAGGTCAGAAGAGGGCATCGAATCCTCTGAAACTAGAGTTGCCCATGGTGGTGAGCCACCATGTGGCTGCTGGGAATCCAACCCAGGTTCCCTGTAGGAGAAGAGTTCTCTGCGCTGCTGAGCGTCTCTCCAGCCTCTTATTTGCTTATTTTGATGTTTAGCACCTTTTGGCTCACCTTAAGAAGTAAGCTTTTGGGGAGAGGGTAGCAGGAGGGAGACCAGGCTGGGAGCAGGGATTGGGGGAGCAGATGTGGACTTCTGTAAGGCAGAGAGAGAGGTGGACTCTGGCCCTGCTGACATCAGGCTGAGGCTGTGACTCCTGCCACCCCTTAAGAGACTCTGTTTTCTTATTTTGCACAAGGGAACGGAACTTTTATTAGCTGTGACTCAGGCATTGTGTTAGCGTGGGAACTGGCCTTGTGTGCACGGTCCTAAGTGACCGTAGATAATCATGGCAGACTTGGATCACCTCAGGACTGTAAACTTACAAGTCAGGAGGATCTGTCCCTCTCCTCACACCCTTGTGTTTTCAGTGCTGCGATAAAAGCCGGGTCTAGAGCATGCCGGACCAGTGCCCTACGCTCTGCTCTACCCTCTACCCTACCCTCTGCTCTACCCTCTACCCTACCCTCTGCTCTACCTCCTCTTACCCTCTACTCTACCCTCTACTCTACCCTCTGCTCTACCCTCTGCTCTACCCTCTACCCTACCCTCTGCTCTACCCTCTGCTCTACCCTCTACTCTACCCTCTGCTCTACCCTCTGCTCTACCCTCTACTCTACCCTCTACTCTACCCTCTGCTCTACCCTCTGCTCTACCCTCTACCCTACCCTCTGCTCTACCCTCTGCTCTACCTCTGCTCTACCCTCTACCCTCTGCTCTACCCTCTGCTCTACCTCTGCTCCCTCTACCCTCTGCTCTACCCTCTACCTACCCTCTGCTCTACCCTCTGCTCTACCCTCTGCTCTACCCTACCTGCTCTACTCTACCCTCTGCTCTACCCTCTGCTCTACCCTCTGCCTCTACCCTCTGCTCTCTACCTCTGCTCTACCCTCTGCTCCTACCCTCTGCTCTACCCTCTGCTCTACTACCCTCTGCTCTACCTCTGCTCTACCGCTCTACTCTACCTCTGCTCATACCCTCTGCTCTACCCCTCTACTCTACCCTCTGCTCTACCCTCTGCTCTACCCTCTGCTCTACCTCTCTCTACCCTCTGCTCTACCCTCTGCCCTACCCTCTGCTCTACTTCTGCTCTACCCTCCCCTGCTCTACCCTCTGCTCTTACCTCTGCTCTAACCCTACCTCTGCTCTACCCTCTGCTCTACCCTCTGCTCTACCCTCTCCTGCTCTACCTCTGCCTACCCTCTAGCTCTACCCTCTGCCTCTACCTCTGCTCTACCCTCTGCTCTACCCTCTGCCCTACCCTCTACTCTACCCTCTGCTCTACCCTACCCTCTGCTCTACCCTCTGCTCTACCCTCTGCCCTCACCTCTACCCTCTGCTCCCTACCCTCTGCTCTACCCTCTGCCCTACCCTCTACTCTACCCTCTGCTCTACCCTACCCTCTGCTCTACCCTCTGCTCTACCCTACCCTCTACTCTACCCTCTGCTCTACCCTCAGCCCTAGAAACCCTTTTTATCTCCACACAGAACACCTCAAATATGCAACCATAATGCCCGGAGCATGCAGTGCTCACCCTCACCCAGGTCAGGGATTTCCTGACTTAGGAGAAAATTATCAGTATTATGTGTGTGTTTATAACGGGGCAGGAAGGTTCATGTGTACCATGGCGTAAGTGTGAGTCGGAGGACATCTTTTGGGAGTCAGCTCTCCCACCATCTCGAGTTCCAGGGATCAAATTCAGATCACCAGGCTTGTTCATCAATTACCTCTACCTGCTGAACCATGTCGCCAGCGCAGTTTCCTGATGTTTAAATTAAAGGTGCGTGTGCATGTGTGTGTGCGTGCACGTGTGTGTGTGTGTGTGTGTGTGTGTGTGTGTGTGTGTGTGTGTGTGTCTTTATGTGTGCGGGGCACATGTGGAGGCCAAGGACACTAGAAGTTGGTTTTCTCCTTCTACCATGAGGGTCATGGGGCTCACACACTCAGGCCATTGGCCTGGGGCAGTCCAATCACCTTTTGCTCACTGAAGGGTCTCACCAGCCCATCCTGATTTTTTTTTTTAATTCTCTTTTTTGAAAAAAGCACAAGCTGAGGATTTCATATGCCCATCTGTATCTTTTAGACTGTGTTGTGGTGTGTGTCTTTGTTTCACTTAAAAAAAAAAGATCTGTTTCGCAGGCTAGCCTCGAACTCTCACAGTCCTCTCGCTGTATCTCCCAAGTGCTGAGATTGTAGGTGAGAGCCACCACCATACCACCTTTAAACTGGGGGTTCACCCCAGGACCCCAGGTTTTCTGCGTGCTATGAAAAGTGCCCTGCCGCCGCCGCCGCCGAGCCTCAACCACAGCCCCTAAGATACTTCGAGTTACCATTTTTTATTCTTTTGAAGTTTGCATTTCATAGACGTGCTAGCAAGGGGCGGGTGTGGCCAGACCCAGCTTCTCCTTGCTGTCCTCTGGGAGCGGTGGCAGTCTCTTCTCAGTCCCCGGAGGCTGTAGGAGCTGTTGGGGCCGGGCTGGGCTCCGGTGGGTGTGGAGACCTGAAGCCCCTTTGAAGGCTTCCGGAAGATGGCCTGCTACACCTCGTCCCCAAAGGAGGCAGAGACCACTCCTGGTGCTGGGCGGTGATGAGAGTGAGGCGTACGGCCTGACACAGGGCTGGGGCACAGGCTGAGGTTTTGTGGCCATCTGGTGCAAGATGCTGTGAGGAGGAGCTCTAACGCAGAGTCAGGAAATGACCTAGGGGCAAAGGGCAACAGGGGTCCTTCAAGTGACCTTGACAGGAAACGGGGTCCAGGTCACAGTGCTACTCCTAGCTTAGAAAACAGTGACCTGGAAAGCTATGGCCTGGGGAGGATGGGGTCAGATGACCACGGGACTCGTGGCATCTGAGGGGAGAGAGCGCAGACTGTGAAATGTGACTTCCCTTGAAGTCTAAGACATTTTGGGTTTAGCCCGAACATGTGAGATCCTTAAGGTCAGGCAGATGTGAGGAGGCCTTGGTGAGAGACTGTGGAGGGCTGGATGGGGTGAGAAGGGCATGGAGTGATAATGGGTCAAAAAACAAACAAACAACCAAGCTTTTCCTGATGGAACCACTGGAGACCCTTGGCAGCCTGGAACTGTGCCCGGGGGAGGTAGGATGGCAGTCCACAGAAGGGACGAGAGGACCGTCTGTTCCCAAACCTTAGCAAGGAAAGAGCCATCCTCCCCCCCCCCACCCCCCTGCCAGGTGGGGCTGGGACTCACCTGGAGTCCTCAGAGGTGTGCGGGTTGGAAGCATTGCAGAGGACTGGCCGGGGCCTCACACGCTCCCAGGGCCTGCCAGAGACAGCACCGAGGCCTCCCTCAGCTTTCCAGTTCTAACTCCCAGGGGGTATGGAGACAACTCTCACTTCAGACCTGCTGCCTGATGGGTATTCTTGATACAACCTTCAAGACCCGTGTGCTGCTCCCCAAGCTATGGCCTCTGGGACTTAAAGATGAGGAGGTGGACCCCCCTTTCCTATGCTATAACCCACCACCGAATGCACACTGGTCACTGAACATAACCATATCCCATACTGAGCACCACACCACGGCCTCGGCTGTCCATCCCATCATGCATCCCTTCCACTTCACTGGGGTGTGTCCTTTGCTGCTCTGAGACCCACACCTGTTCTGTGGGTACAGTGAGTCCTGGACTGCTGCACCAGAGGCTGCCTGGATCCAAGAGATGGGGTCCCTGAGGGTCGTGAACCATGGAGGGCGGGGCTCTGGGAGCAGAGGAAGTCCTGCGACCAGCTGAGGGGTTGGGCGTACCTGGCAGGTGACATGGGAGTTCTGGCTCCTGGGCACCAGGACCAGCAGCTCGGCTGTGTGCTCTTCCACAAACTGCTCACACTGAGGAAAGACAGACGGACACACACTGTGTAGGCCCCAGCCTATGACGGGACGCACCTGTCCCGCAGTCCTGGCCTTTCTGTCCCCGCTCCATTCCTTCTGACTGTGAGCAGGTGTCTGTCTGTCAGTGCCTGGCTGACCACTGAGACTCCACCTAAAGGGCAGGAGAGATGGCTCAGTGGATGGGGCACTTGCTGCTCTTTCGGAGGAACCTGAGTGATGGCTCCTAACCATCCTCAACCATAACCAGCTCCAGGGAAATCTGCTGGCCTCTTCTGGCCTCCCTGGGCACTGCACACACATGGTGCCCATACACACACATGAAATAAAGCAAAACACAAACAAACAAATAAAAGGACCCCACCTAAGAAAGGCAGCATATGGGCTGGCTGCCGGGAGGAGACCAGCAGGCTCTCCTCCGAACATCGGTTCATGTTTGCCCAGCACGCGAGGCCTTCAGTTTAAACTTCCTGAACCACCCCAGACTGAGCAGAGTGGTGCCTGCCTGTAGTCTCAGCACAGAGGTGGAGGCAGGAGGATGAGAAGTTCAGTTTAGGTCTGTGAGACTCCTCTGAAGAGAGTACTTTTCTACCTTGGTGAGGGAATTTATTACAGGTCTACAGAACCGTCAGTTACAGGTCTTGTAAAATGTTCTTCGTTGTGGTTGTTGATTTGTTTCTGAGGCAGGGTTTCTCTGTGTAGCCCTGGCTGTCCTGTAGACCAGGCTGGCTTCGAATTCAGAGATCTGCCTGACTACAGGCATGCGCCATCACCGTCTGGCTTTAAAGTTGTGTTTTGTTTATTTATATGTGGGGGACACGCGTGTGCTCAGAAGGACAGCTTACAGGAGTTGATTTCCCCTTTGCCGTGTGGATCCCAGGGGTTAAACTTAGCTTGTCATCTTGGGGGTGGTGCCAGTGAGCCATCCTACCCAGTCCCCCCTCTTTCCTCTCGTTCTCTCTCTCTCTCTGTCTCCTTTCCCCAGACGAGGTCTCATGTAGCCCAGGCTGACCCTGAACTCATGATTTATATAGCTGAGGCTGCCTTTGAACTCCTGATTCTCCTTCCTCAGCCTTCCAAAGGCTAGGGTTACAGGCCAGCACCCCCATACCCAGCTTCTAGCCCTCCTGTGTAGGTGGACTTCTCCCAGCTGAGTGACAGAGGGGGCAGGGTGGGACAGGAAGAATCCTGGGAGAAGGCGGAGTTCTCTGCCTGCGCCAGCTGGCCTGGGCTCTGCTCATTTTCTGGTGCTCGTGGGCACTGCCGAACGCTACCCACCATCGGGGTAACATGTCACACCAGGGGCACGGCGTGGCCAACACACCCTAGTGTGAAACCAAACAGTATGACCCTTTTCTCCTGGGACTGGCAGTGCGGAGCCCGTGATGCCTGCTGATGCTCCATGGGCCCAGTGATGTCTCTTAGCCAGTTACAGTTGTGACAATCCCATCATTGTCTGACTGCCCACACCCTGTCCACACCCTGTCTACCTGGCTGGGCTCCAGTCCAGCGTCCTGAGTGTCTCGGGCTACAAAGTGTCCTGGTTTAGCCACTGCCACACACGGCCGTAAGTCCTACCCTGGACCACCCTCTACCTTTTGCCTGTCCAGCCAGAAGCGAAGGCAGGCCTGGCGCATTGCCTGTGGCATGGCCTGTTCGCTGGCGTTCCATGCCCGGGCGATCACAGACTTGCAGAGATGGCACTTGGTGTCTTGTAGTGGCCTTCTTCTGTCAGGGACTCCAGAGCAGGAGGGCTGAAGAGAAAAGAGCCAAAGCGGTCTGTCCCGCAGGCGGGGCACGATGCACATACCTTGTCGTGCCAGCACTTGAGAGGCTGAGGCAGGAGGACCACACCAAGCCGGAGGCCAGCTGTGGTGTGTAGAAGGACTCCGTTCTAATCCTTCCCCCAGAGCTGTCCTGCGCCAGTGTTGGTTCTGGGGCCGGAGAGATGGCTCAGTGGTTAGGAGCACTGACTGCTCTTCCAGAGGACCCGGGTTCAATTCCCAGCACCCACATGGTGGCTCACAGCTGTCTGCTCTTTCCATTGCAGGGGACTAAACATCCTTTAGGGCCTCTGTGGGAACTAGGCACACACATGGTATATGGATGGAGATGCTGGCAAAACACCCCTACCCGTACAAAATAATGCGTAGTCGAAAATAGTGTTGGTTCCTGTCCCGCACCTTGTCCGTGTTCCCTCCTTCCCCACGTGTGCCCCGCAGTGACATCAGCCAGGAAGGGGACAGGAAGGAGGGCAGTGGGGGAGTGAGCACGCTTACCTGGGCCAGTGGCGTCCTCGCTGGCACATCGGAGGACGAGGCCGCAGACTAGCTGGGGCACCGCCCGGCTCAGCAGTGCATCCAGCAGGAGGACGGTGTAGCGCTCGGCCAGGCACTGGATGCCACCCACCACCAGGGGTACCACGTGGCACGCCTGGGCCACAGCCACGGCCAGCACACCCTGGGGTGGAGGTGGAGAAAGGACAGCGTGGGACCCTCCTCTGGCAGGCTCTTGTCTGTACCCGTGGGAGTGGGCACCAGGCACACCCCTCTCTCCTCCTAGGAAGGAGAGCTATCCACGGGCCACCGAGCATCCAAGACAGCAGGGACCTGGGGTGCACCTGGAGTCTCCGAGGTTGACTCCAGACCCAGATCTGACTCCAAAGGCTTTAGAGTCACTTGAAAGGGGCAGCAAGGCCACGGCTTCTCACGGCCTAGCCCGAAGCTAGAACTCGAAGCCCGTTTCCTGACCCAGGGCCACCCTGCTTCCCATGGTCATCCATCACAAAGACAGTCAGTTCCTCCGTGGGCCGTCCAAGCTGAC